>NW_027499173.1:0-96422 GCF_021521415.1 Bidens hawaiensis | reverse complement strand
CTCCCAACTTGTAACTTTATTTCTTGTGTCACTCCTGTGCTTAACGGACCTTAATTTCGTTAGTTTTTTTTGCTGGCGTGGCATGTTTTTACTAATGTGACATGCGATGTGGCATTTTTTTTAGAAAGTGTGGGTCCATGTTTCCACTTCATTATCTTCTTTATAATACCCTATCATCTAATCCCAACACCACCCAACCAGCCACCTCCATTACCACCACCACCACCACCATCACCCACCTCTATCACCATGGTCAGTCAGTTTCCTAGGGCTGCAACAAGGATTTCCATGGTGACTCGTCGGTTTCCACGGTTGCGACCTTGATTTTCACGAGACTCGTTAATGTGATCACCTTTGAAAACCTCAAGCTTTGCACCACCTGCCACCACATTTTCCATGGTGACTCGTCTATTTCCTCCCACCAGAACCGCTTTCACGCCAAACTCACTTCAATTTGGGGGGAGGGGGGTAATCAATGAGTTGATTGTTATTCAATGAGGTTGACAATATCATCAAGCGCCATGTTAAGCTCTACGTAGTCGAGTTCCATTTGCTTTGTTCCACCTCTCGTGAAATCTTCCTTCAGCATCCTAGTCTGTTTAAGGCTCGAAACTTATATCATGATATGGGGTGGTGATAACCTCAAATTAGACTTATTTTTTTGTGCAATGATAACATCTAAGTGGAAAAAGAATATGAAGGGGATGAAGATTGGGTGGGTGTTGGTGGAGGAGGAGGAGGAGGAGATGGGTGGTGTTGGAGGTTAGGGTTTTGTGAGTGAAAATGGACGAAGTTGATTGTTTATTGGTGATGCCTATATATTTTTTTTGTTTAGTTATATTTTGAATGCCACATCATGTCAGAAATGCCACATCGGTAAAAACATGTCATGCCAACAACAAAAAAAATACTAACGCAGTTAAGGTCCGTTAAGTTCGGGAGTTACAAAAGAAAACAAGTTATAAGTTGACAGTGGTGAGAGGCAAATCGTTAGTTATGATTATTATCTACCAATAAGTGAAAGTTGAGAGTATTAAAAACCAATATCCCTTGATTTTTTTACTCAAGCGTTTAAGCCATTGTTGGCCCACCTTTTGTTTCTTAGGCCAAAGACAACCCATTATTCTTTACTTATCGAAGAATATGATAGACGCCCTACTCCACCAAAAACATAATCCATAATTTGCTTTTGTTCTTATCTTCGGTGGCCGCTAGCGTTGTGCACCGTCACCAATCCTAATTAGTAATGTTCAATTGCCGATATAAAGTGAAAAACAGCAAAGTCTTTTCAAGGTAAATCATTATATAATTCTTGTTTTGAAACTGATAATTCTTCTATCTTGTTTTGAATTTTGTTTTGATAATACAACTTTCCATTTTGCCATTAATGGATCGTGATTACTTCTAACCGATTTCTTTACGTAGGAATCGAAGAACTCATATTTCAACCATTTATAACATGTTGATTGCTCATAGAAATAAAACAAGCATGTCGTGCCCTTGAATGCACCAGGTAATGTCAAACTTTGCAATTGACAACTTTCAATTCATCAAGCTCTTAGATCTATTGCAGCACATCCACCACTTAGGGTTGGGTGTTAGTATGTCTATGCACGATTAAAGTTTATGTTTGAAATTAAGTAGTTTTGCTTACTAGTTATAAGGATTTTTATATTA
This sequence comes from Bidens hawaiensis, assembly GCF_021521415.1. NCBI lineage: Eukaryota > Viridiplantae > Streptophyta > Magnoliopsida > Asterales > Asteraceae > Bidens > Bidens hawaiensis. Next base: position 94,745 of record NW_027499173.1, on the reverse strand, counting down.
AATATCAAGTATCTCTTCGTTTGATGAAAATATTTGGCTACGAATTTTCTATGCATATATCAACTGTTGCCTAAACAATTATTATGTATCTATTAGTTACCTTGTAGTTGTATGTGACAGCCAAGGATAGTAAAGTATATTCTTACATTGATTAGTATTTTTATATATGAAGTTTTTTATTTTCCTCACAATTGTCTCTTCCATATAAGTTTGTTTTAACTTCTTGGTAAGAAGGTTAGGTACTAATGGGTTACACGGGGTGAACATTGGGCCATTACAATTATTTAGGTTGTGTTGGGAAGTAGACCCGACTTCAAGAACGGTTAAAAAATTTTGGACCGAAAATTAAATTTTTTTGGTCTTTATTAAACGAGGTATCTTTTGGATTTAAACAATTTAATTTTTAAATGAGCCTTAGTCTTTTGGACCTTATGATATTTAATTTTTAAATGAGCCTTAGTTTTTTGGACCTTATGATTTGGTTGTGCAATTTTTTTATTTTTTTTAAATAGGTTTAAAATGACTCAAGTGAGGTTAGAACCCACTTTGCAACTAAATCAAGCTAATAGTTGTGTAATTAAGTGTAAACATATATATACGTATTGTTTTTCATAACCTATATATATATATTATATATATATATAATTCTTTTAAAAAAAAACATTATGTGCCTATTGTGGTGTCGAGCGGGGGTCCGTCGACCACCCGACCCTCCCTTAGAGCCGACCCTGTTGGGGAGGCGCCATGCATGTCATACGGGCATGATGGCGCTGTGAACACCGCGCCCCTTTAACATTCTCAGTGCCATGGAGGCCAAGCACCATGGTAATAGTTGTGCCATCATAAACATTTAGTGGGTCAACCTCACTAACACCCAATCACAAATTATTATTTTTTTTGTTCTTTTCTTTTAGACAAAATGGTAAAATACATCCTTTATGTTTAATCTAATTTTCATTAGACGTCGTTTATCGAAACTAATAGCAGAAGACGGAATTCATGTATCAAATATGTTGCGTTATGTCCTTTGTCACTAACCCCGTTAATTTTTTCTCGGTAAATTTGGTCATGTGAGGGTAGTTTCATAAATTCATACATTCTTAGTAATTAATATAAAAGAATAAAATATTTTAAAATAAAAACATTTTCTCTCTCTCTCTCTCCACTCTATCTACAACCATCTCACCACCACCGACGCCACCGCCTTCGCTTCCATCTCCATCTCTAATCCACACACAACTACAATGACCTAATACATCTCATCTTATCTCCCTTTAATACATCTCATCCATCTCTAATCATCATCGGCGTTCACCCAACTCATCACCGCCACGTCACCTGCACCACACCACCACCCGACCACCGTTTAGGGCTAATCTCTTATCGTCGGTGTGTAGTCGGTGTGGTGGTGGAAGGTTGAACCTTTTAGATCTTAGATATGCCTTAAACAAGCTTCAAAGATGGTGAAAGACGCAAACAAGGTGTATATCAGGTTAGATCTGATTATTTTTAGCCAAATCGCCGGAAAATTAACCGTGGGATACGAGAACGGTGGTGGTGTCAGGGTTTTGTTGCAATAGTTTGATATAAAAGGGTGTTTTTTCTGCTGTGGTGGTGGTGGCCGACAACCGGAGAGTTGAGATGGTGGTCGTGGTTGAGGACCCGGTGGTCTTCAAAGTGACTAAAGAGATGAGAAATGAGAGGGAGTTGGTCATTTCTCCCTGTGCGGGCGAATGTAAATCGATGTGGGTGGGAGGTGGTCGCCGGAAAGCAAATTTTGATGGTGATGGATTGGATGGTGATGAAGAAGATAATTATGGGGAGGGGACGGTAGAGGGGTGTGTGTGAGAGAAAGAGGTTGGATGGTGGCCGGAGTTGATGGTGGTGGCCAAAGTTTAGAGAGAGAGGATGGTGGTGCCTGGAGTTGAGGTTTGAATGGTTGTGATGGGTTGGATGGTGATGAAGAAGGTGATTATATCTTTAATCTAAATACATAAATAGTCCTTAAAGGGTTAAAATGACCACACTGTCCTCATGTGCCTTGCATATGACCAGATTTAACGAGAAAATTAACGGGGTTAGTGACAAAGGAAGTAACGTGCAACATATTTGATACATGAATTATGTCTTCTGTTATTAGTTTCGATAAAGGACGTTTAATGAAAATCAGAGCAAACATAAAGGACGCCTTTTGCCATTTTGTCTTTCTTTTAAGTAGTTTAATTATTTTTTTAATGGAGTTGTGGCTAGTTATTCTACAATGGTTAAATTAACGAGACGGCTAGTTACCTGCGTACGTGACAGTTACATGTAACGATAAGTAGCTTTTTACTAGTATATTCTACAACACACAACCTTATAATTTTCCATAATTATATAAGTTTTGGCCTGGTAGTTCTTTTTTAACAGTGTTCTAATGAAATATGATTTTCCATCTATTGTTGGGAAACAATCTTTTTTACCAAAACTGTAGTACTAGCCTTCAAGGCTTCAAATACTAGTTTGGTCATTTTACTTTTAGTGTAGTCCTAACTTGGTTTTTCGTGCATGGATTTTCGAAGGCTTATTAAATTCAGGACATTGTTTTTCTCTAAACTTTTTAAGTGCGATCATCAATACTGATCGTCTCATAATGCCAAAAAAACGCCTCTTATCAGCAGCTAACAAATTTTATTTCTATTTATTTTTATAACACTTATTTGCAGTCCCATAAAACAATCTTTTATCTCAACAATTATTCTAGGAGAAGGTAATTTTGGTCTCATATACAAAGGATGGCTCAACAAAGAAACCCTATTACCACCAGAACGTGGTGCCCCCTAGAATGGTTGTTACAGTGAAGGCACTTAATCCCACAAGTTTTCAAAGCCATAAAGAGTGGTTGGTAAGTGTTTCTTCTAATACTAGCTATATAATTCTTTCTTTAATTGTTATATTTGTTCTAAATTAAACTTGCATTTAATTTGCAGGTTAGAAATCATTTATCTTGGTCAAATCGATCATCCAAATCGGTAAACCTCATTGGTTTCTGTTGTGAAGGCGAAAATAGGTTCTTGGTATATGAATCTATGCCGCTAGGAAGCTTGCACAATCATCATTTCCATCGTGCATGTTAGTTTTCTTCCTGATGTATATGTTCTAAGTCGTATGCATTTTTTATTATTCACCAGGGGTGGACCTACCTTCGCGGTACATAGGTCGGCCATCCCCTATGAAAATTCTCTTAGTACTATTATAAAGAGAAACCAACCGACCGCTGTAAGTATATAACGGTTGTCAACCAAAGATAATTGTGACCTTTATGAGAAAATTTCTTATGTTCGCCAATGTTATTCATCTAATTGTTTCATTTTTATTTCCATTATACATGTATGTATGTCCCATTTTAGGGATTGAAGAGCCTCTTTCTTGGGAACCAAAGATTAACGTTGCAGAGGAAGCTGCTCAAGGGCACTCTTACTTGCATGATTCAGAATCCAAAGTTATATATCGCGGTTTTAAGTGTTCTAACATCCTGCTAGATATGGTATCTATACCCCATAATTAAATTATATGTCTCCAATATTGTTATTATGGTTTTTGTTTCAAATATCGTCACTTCATTTTTTAATTTCTTCGTTTTTTGGTTTTTGGAACTATAATGTAAAGCTCTCAGACTTTGGGTTTGCAAATCCTGATGATATGAGTCATGTAACAACTCAAGTCACGGGGACCAAAGGCCATACCGCCCCATAATATATCGCTACAGTTTTGTTTCAATTCCATTGTACTTAATTTATCCATTTTTATATGAAAGGACTCAAGAAAATAGTGGACATATTACATTTAACTAAAAACAACTAGCCAGTCCTTTAACATTTGTGTGATATAATTTCACTATGTGAACAGGTAGATTTACAACAAAATGTGACGTATATAGCTTTGGATAGTTTAGTCGGAACCCATTACTGGGCTGCATGCCATTGATAATAAACAGTGTTGCAAAGAGCGTAACTTACTAGACTGGGTAAGGTCTCAAACAAGTGATGCAAACTACAAGGGGTCATGAATGTAAATCTAGAAGGGCTATACTTACAAAAGGAGGCTGACAAAGTTGCAGATCTCTTCCTCAAATGTTGGTATCCAGAGGCCATGTATCGACCCCATGTGTCCGATGAACTATCCATTCTAGAAAAAGAAACAAGAAAAGAAAAACTCGTTTCTATTGCAAATAAATGTCAACAAGAAATATCAAGTTCAAAGTCAAAAATCAATGAAGATGCCCAGCAATGGTAGTCAAGGTGTTGATTAATTTATTAGTCTGCTGGTGCTAGTTTGTGACTGTTATTATGCAATTCAGATACAAAAACGAACTTGGACTTGGTGCGAACATGTGTTAAGATCGCCTGGTGGCCCAAGCCCAATCCCCGGGAACTTGATGTCTATATATATGTGTGTTATGTTTAGGATTTTGGCGGTGGTTTAGTTGTTCAGTTGTCACGAAAGAAGCAAATAGGCTAGTTTCGTTGATGCCTGAGGTAGAGCTCACCTCGGGTCAACAAAAAGATGTATACTCCTTCGGTTTGTAATATGTGATGATTTATAAATAAGAACTTTTGCATCATTTATATATATTATCCCATTCATGTATTAAATCTTGTTGTGAAATTGTTCGTTTCTTCCTCTTCAACACCATATACAAGTATTCTGCACTCCTAGACGCCATGTAGATCTTGTATCGATTAGATGAAATGGGACTTAACATAGCCAACAAAGCTAGAAAGAGTATCTAGACATATTTGTTTGTTTTTCTTTTTAAGTAGTGTCCTTGTGTTGTTCTTCCTTTTGCATGAAAAGGCTAAAGTTCTGTGTGAAAACACTCTTGTAGGTAAATAAGCATTTTAAATGAACTATGAATAGAGTTTCTCCCTAGCAACAATAATATATCCTATGTTTAGAAAAGGAAAAATAAATAAATAAAACACAACTGTATTATTTGGATAAACTGATTTTAATTGTCTGATGATTTATTATCTATGGACTAGATAATTAATTTAATTAGGATAAGAATTAATTGTTAAAAGGTTATTAGGAGACAAAACAAAATCACATACGTGACATTTCTTTTAAGTTTTATCCCATATTTAATTATTTGTATCCCATAAAAGCTCAATATGCTTTTTAAAAGAAAATTTGTATTTGTAATTTATAGACCAACTTCATATATAACAATAAAAAGAAAATGCTAAAAAAGTTACTGTTCTATCATAATTCACAACCAACCAACAAAGTGCTTTAATTGTACATGCAAATAATAAAAGTAGTAGCCAGATTAGCGACTGAGACCAAATGGTCATAAAATTAGCATTGAAACAACATTGGTAACAAATTAGCAACCAAAAAAATGATGCAATTTTTATGACTGAAAACAAATATGGTCTAAAACAAGTCACAAATTTTAAAACGTAATCGAAAATATAATACTAATGGGATGCAAAGCTGGCACAGCAGGCAGTTGAAGCTCTTAGGGATATTTTTGAGGTATACATGGTCGTATAACCGAGATTTGCATGCCGACACAGAACAATTATAATCTTGATGTTACTGTTGCTATGGGAATAATTATGGTGGTTTTTTATACTGAGCTTTGAAGATTTATGGTGGTTGTTTATACTAAGCACATAGGAAAAGACAGTATCAAGGTAAATTACAATCATAATAATATAATATACATGATAATAGTATTATGATGCATATCTATGTTACGCATTATCTAACAAACGGATTCCTTAGTCTGTTGACATTTAATTGTCTTCTTGCGGTCTTAGTGGAGCCAATCATTGAAGCACTTTAGGAGGAACTGTAAAGCTTATATGTCATGTAACCTAATATCCTTTATATCTTAATGTACGTTTTGCTTTTATTTAATAATTCAATATGTTAGTTACTAATTTATTATACCAATTTTGCACTTAACAATCACACATTTGACCCAATATTAGCTAAGCATATGAGTTGAATTGGAAAGAGATTTAGAGGTAAAACATATAATATTAATTCGTTTTATTTTTTTAGTCTTTATAGAAATGCTACAAATTATTTTTAGTTATTTATTTAGAGTAAATAAAATTCTTAATAACATCGTAATTAGTCATATCTATGTAGAGTAGTTGTTTTTGTCACTCAAAAATACAAAACTTTTAATGAATGCAATGACCGTTTGTAATGTTGATTTTTATATTTGATGGTAATCTTGTAACACCCTAACCTAAAACAGGCTGGCGTGTCACCACCATTACGGATATCATGAAACAAATTAAATCCATTTAAAAAAAAGAAATAGAATCCAAGGACATCCAACGAGTTATAAAACAACCAAAAGAAATTCTTAATTCACATTTTATTAAATCCTGAAATAAACAAAATAAATAAAAGTCTTTATTCCCTAACTTCATTTTACTCTCATCACTGAATTGCCGAATTACATGTGAACAAAAAAAACACAGACAAGAAAACACGGCTGAGTCAAAAATTGCCCAGTAACGGATAGAGCAATAGTACATGTTAAGACGAACATAAATAAAGCAAATATACCTAACGAATTGAAAGTTAACTAAGTTGACACCAAAAATCAATTCGAATATAAACTCGGAACCAACACCAAATCATAAACATATGCTTACCATAACCCGATACACGATCGGATCATAATCAAATGTATATATAAACATATTAAAACATATCATAACTATAACAGAAGCATATACATATACTAAACTACACGACTTGTGATATAATAATAATAAAAATAATAAGTCATGTAAACAGAAGCACCCAGAGCCAGAAACAGAGGGGTACACAATTAGCTAATATATGCACCAATGAGATTGTACGTGTGGTGTACATGCATTGTTCCATCCCCAAAAAATTAGAACTCAGAAGCCAAAAATAGAACTACGATCGATCCATATGCCCCTAAATGGCCCTAATACTACACAAGTACTAGTTAGAGACGCCGTGAACTTTAATGACGCACTGTCACGAAAAGTGCCATGTCGTTGACACCCCAACGACAAGTCAGAAAATGCTTGGGTAACAGAGTACTAAAGCTAAAAGCATATAACTAAATATATTCAAACCGAAACATGCAATAAAGAATACAAACTATAGAATCAATTGCATACTACAAAAATATATTGTATAAATAACGGAACTCAAAATATAACTAACGCGTAACGAATATCCGTACTACAAAGTAACGGATTAGAATTTATACTATGAGTAAACGAAAATAGAAACCGTAACGAAGTAACAGAATATAATTTATACTATAAGTGACAGAAATCATTAACCGTGCCTTAATTATTAAGCAAAAGTAAACAAGTTGGCTCGTCTTCAACAATTATGAGAACCTACAGTTTATTTACATTTTAATTTAGATTCATGAACTTAATTTACATGGGTTGATTCGTTGATTTCCAAACACCCTTTTCAAAACACATGTTAAATTTTGAAAATCTTAATCGCCAGCTGTTTGTTTTAGCATCCAAAATGTTAGTATAATATATATATATATATATATATATAAAACATCCATATAGAGTTCTGAATATGTCACCCATTACCCATTCAATATATTATTATTATAATATAGCACTTCGTATTATTTTACATATGCACACACTTGATGCCAAATAATATGATATATTGAAAACAAAACCAATCACTCTCTTTTATATTGAAACTATCAGCATGGTTATTTTTAGGGTATGAATTTTATGTTAAGGATCCTTAATCCTTAACTATCTTATGAATAGATTATCCTCGAGATATGTATCAGGTTATGAAGGATCAACGATCCTCGGTATTATTTGTTTACTAATGATTGCGTTTAGTATGGTGATGTGTTAGACAGGTATAACAACTTTAAGATCCAATCTGCTGTATATTCCACTACAAGACACCTGCAACACATGGTTGAGACTGAAGACTAAGCCAGTGGAAGAAGTAGCAGAATGACAGGACCAATTACTGAGTACTAAGGACGATATATGTTATTCTTGGAGACGTGCTTGGATCAATTATCCTCATGAAGTATTCTCTAGCTGAAGTATGGATCCAGGATCCTTATTCAACATAGCTATTAATGGACGATTTCGTATGAAGACTGATGCATAAATAACAAAAACGGATCCTAGACCTAGTCTACCACTTATTTCGTCATTAAACGTCTATTAGCACGTGGTCAAAGAGCACGATAGAAGAGAGTGGAAGATTAGCGAGTTTATAGGACATAGTTGTTAGTTAGTTGGATGTATTTTTCTTTATATACCGAGTTATGATCAACATTACACACACACATTCACACGTATTCTAGCTGTTAAGTTATCTGTAATCACATATAGCATTAGTTGATCAACAACTCCAACCCTTGTAACCCTTTTTGTCATTAATAAAGTCGACGGTGATAGTTTTCACCGTCCGTGGTTTTTTTGCCGGAGATTATAATAATCACGTACCAATCCGACCAAAGATTACGTTGTTAATTTTTGACCGAAGCAATTCGACCAAAGATTACGTTGTTAATTTTTGACCAAAGTAAGATTATCATAATCAAGGGTTTTTTCCCTCGTAATCACATCGCTGTGTTCATCAAGATTTCATATATACATTCACTGTTATCGTGTTAGCACTATACCTCACTTTCACGAATTTGGATACATTATACTTAGTAGATATTTATCCAAAACAATTTGGCGCCCACCGTGGGGTAATTAGTGCTATAATCCATATTATTCCTATCTTTTTCAACCTTTTCATACCCATATTACTGTCAATGGCCTCTCAATCAACCTCTGCTTCATCGACCATGCCATCTACGGTTTCTCTCTCATCAAGGACTTTGTCGCCGATGCCTCCGCCAATCACGGGAACACCACGGCCTGCTGCTGCTGGAAGCAAAACACAGCTTCCAGTCTTCCAGAATTCGAGAACCACTGCTGCCACCCCAGAGGATCCTTCGTGAGATAGAAGATCTCAAGAAGACTAAGAGACCGGAGGAGGATCACACTCCCCTGATACCCAGGATGCTAGATTTCACCAGTCCAGGATCCATGGCTCAGTTTACCCAAGGATCATCTATCCTTCAACAAGGATCCATGGGTCAACAGACTCAAGGATCTTCACTGTTTCAGCCAGGATCATCTATCCTTCAACAAGGATCAATGGGTCAACAAACTCAAGGATCCTCATACCTCCAGCAAGGATTATCTATCCTTCAACCAGGGTCCATGGGTCAACTAGCTCAAGGATCCTCAGCTTTCCCACAAGGATCATCCATCCTTCAACCAGGATCCTCTGGGTTGTATCATTAGGGATCCTATTATTCCCAACCCCAAGGATCCTTCTTTCAGAATCAAGGATCCTGAAGAATTCAGCATCAACGATCCTCTAAAGTTCAAGAAGAAGATATAATCCCCATGCAAACCATAGCTTCTGGAGGACCAACTCCTATAGCAGACTCCTCTTATCTCAGCTACTCATCCGGGATGCCTACCTTCACCCAGCAAAGAGGTAACCCATATGATCCCATATCCTTTAACGCTAACCGTGGTCCCATGCAGGATGCAGGTATTAACAAAGCTATGGCCAAGGAGCTACAGAAGCTCAAGGATATGATATCCAGTGTTCCCGGTGTGATACGACCAATCCCCGAGATACCTGAGGGAAGTCACAAATTATCCAGATTTGCTCCACCTATCTGTGATGCTGAAATCCCGAAGCGGTTCCAGACCCCAACATGAAGACTTATGATGGGACCACCGATCCTGAAGAGCACGTTGCACAATATAGGGAGCGCATGGAGATCAACCCTCCTGGAGAGACTCAAGGAAGCTTTCTTGTGCAAAGGCTTCGGATCCACACTCACAGGATCCACCTTAAAATGGCTGCCAAGTCTTCCTCCCTTTTCAGTTACTTCTTTTTCACATGTAGTTAACTTGTTCAACAGCCAATTTTCCTGTAGTAGGATATTTGAGAAGTTAACTAGTGATTTATACCGAGTTGTCCAACCTAGTAATGAATCCCTTAGGGATTTTGTTACCAGGTTCGCCAGGGAAGCTCTGAAAATTCCTAATCTTGACATGGCTACTGCTGTTGAGGCCTTCAAGATGGGACTTCAGAGGGGCTCCCCCTTTTATGATGATCTTGTGATGACTCCTTGCAGGTCTCTAGATGAAGTAAGAAACAGGGCACTCTGGTTCATATGATTGGAAGACGACAAGAGGATCTAGGATCGTCTGGGGGCTAAAAAATAACAGGAATCCCCTGACAAGAATAAAGGATCCTCATACAGGAACAACAACTCGAAGCCGTACACCAAATTCAACAATCAAAACGCACGAGCAGTCGAAGAAGGAGATGATGATAAAGACTATCCCTGCATTTCCGAGTATTGTTTCTCCGTAGATACCCATGGCTTAATTTGTGCCATGAAGGATCTAGGGGAAAAAGCAAAGTGGCCCCAAAAGAATGAGAAGACGACCACCTTCAAAGACAAGTCCAAGTGGTGTGCCTTCCACGAAGACTTTGGCCACATGACAGATGAGTGCATCGGCTTGAGAAGGGAAATTGGATACCTCCTGAGCAAGGGTCACTTTAAAGAACTCTTGGGAAGGAAAAAATCCAAGATCCAAGATTCTGAAGATCTTTCACAAAAAGCAACGCCACCACCACCGGATGCTCACGTGATCAACTTCGTCTCCAGAGACTATAATATATTCCAAACACCTTATCCTGAAGAAGAATTCAAGTTGGAGGATGAAAGAAGACCACTTATCCCCACTACTCGAGTGACTGATCAAAGAATCTTCTTCAACTCGAGGATCCAGGATCCTCACAAGGATGAGCTGAATATGCGAATGGTCAATTTCATCTCCGGAGGTTCAAACATATGTGGAACTTCCTTCTCCGCAGCAAAAAGGCTCGCCAAAGAGATCAAGTTGGATAACGGGGACCGACCAATAGTATCCACCACTTTGACGACAGACAAAAGCATCTTCTTCGTGAGGAAGACAAACTAAACATCCAGGATCCTCACCATGACTGTTTGATTATTACTTTATTTATCGCTAACCATTATGTATGCAAGATCCTAGTTGACGATGGGAGCTCGGTCAACATCAACCAGCATGATGTCCTTAAGAAGATGAACATTCCAGATTCTGAGATCGTCCCTAGAACATCAGTGCTAGTCGGTTTCAGTGGAGAAACCAAGAAGACATTGGGGGACATCAACCTTCCAATTTATATTGAAGGGTTAAATTCATATCAAAAATTTTTGTTATTGATAACCTTTCTTGTTACAATGTTATTCTAGGCAGGCCCTGGCTACATGGAATGAAGGTGGTGGCCTCAACTTATCACCAATGCATCAAACTACCTATTCCATGGGGAGTTGTGAGGATAGACGGTGACCAGGTGGAGGCAAATAATTACTATTCCTCATCAATGAAACCAACAGCCAAGCAAACTATAGCATAGTAACCACAGCAACATCCTAGGGACGTGCTGGAAGCTCGGGAAAAAGACTTAAAGGAAGTATCCTTGGACCCCGAGGATCCAGATTTAAAGGTGTTCCTAGGATCCAATATCCCCGATGAGATTGAGGAGGATATGATATCCTTCTTAAAACGAAGAAAATCCACGTTTGCCATCAAACATTCAGACATGACAGGTATTTCAAAGGAGGTAATCACTCATAAGCCCGGCTTTGATTTATCTATTAAACCCATCCATCAGAAGCGAATGAAATTTGCTCCTGAGAGGAACAAGATCATACAAGAAGAAGTTGAAAAACTTCTTAAGGCCGGTATGATCAGAGAGGTTCAATATCCTCGATGGTTGGCTAATGTGATTGTAAAAATAATGGAAAGTGGAGGGTATGCGTTGATTTTACAGATTTAAACAAGGCATGTCCCAAGGATGCTTTCCCGTTACCACATATAGACTCCATGGTGGATACAACAGCGGGACATGAAATGCTTACCTTTATGGATGCTTCCTATGGATTTCAACAAATTCAGATGGAACCATCTGATCAAGAGGATGCCGCATTCATGACTCCTACCGGTATATATTACTATATTACTATGCCGTTTGGACTAAGAAATGCAGGGGCAACATACCAAAGACTGGTCAACATGATGTTTAAGGATCAGCTAGGCAAGACCATGGAAGTTTACATAGACGACATGGTGGTGAAGTCAAAGAAAGCTGAGGATCACCTCAGGGATCTTGAAGAAGCTTTCAATATCCTTGACCAATATAACATGAAACTAAATCCGTCAAAATGCCACTTTGGTGTTAAGGCTGGAAATTTTCTGGGATATATGGTGACTAAAAGAGGAATTGAAGCAAGCCCAGAGCAGATTGAATCCATCATCAACCTAAAGTCGCCTGTAAATGCCAAGGATGTTCAAAGGCTCACGGGAAGAATAGCCGCTCTCAAAAGATTCATCTCAAGATCCTCCGAGAAATGCAAAGACTTCTACGACATTCTTAGAAAGAATAAGAAGTTTGAATGGACGGAAAAGCATGAGGCTGCGATCAAAGCCTTGAAGGATTACTTATCCTCAGCTCCAGCTCTGATGAAGCCTATGGATGGAGAATCCTTCTATCTATATCTAGCAGTTTCAGGTAATGCAGTAAGTGCCGTCCTCGTCAGGGATCATGAAGGTGAACAGCACCCGATATATTATGTAAGTAAGAGTCTTTTAGATGCAGAAGCCAGGTATTCTCATTTAGAAAAGTTAATCCTTGCTTTAATTATGGCTTCTACTAAATTAAGACATTATTTTGAGACTCATACTATTATTTTGAGAACTAACTATCCTGTTAAGAATGTTCTTAGAAAGCCAGAATTGTCAGGTAGGATGGCTAAGTGGGATGTAAAGCTGAGTGCATCGACATTCAGTATGAGCCTAGAACAGCTATCAAATCACAGGCACTAGCAGACTTTGTGGCTGATTTCAGCAGTGACATGAAAAAGGAAGCTGATTTAGAAGTACAGCAGCTAGAAGAAACCAAGGATCCTTGGATCCTCTTCACATATGGAGCATCCAATGTAAGAGGAACAAGATTGGGCATATACTGAAATCGCCACATGGGGACATAAAACCCCAGTCCATTGCATGTGCGTTTTGAGCTACCAACAACGAGGCAGAGTATGAAGCACTTATCGCAGGTTTACTTTTAGCCAAAAGCATGAGGATCAGGTATCTTCAAGTTTGTATGGATTCTTTACTTATAACTAACCACTTTAACGGCTCTTATACCGTAAAAGTTGAGAATATGATCAAATATTTAGAAAATGTGAAGGAATTAGCAAAATCCTTCGAATTGTTTAGTATAGTACAGGTACCAAGAGAAGAAAATGTCCGGGCAGATGCCTTAGCAAATTTGGCCTCATCCTTGAAAATTCCAGAAGATACGAAGATCCCAATTATCCACATACTATAGCCAGCAATAGGAGAGCAAGAAGTTGGGGAAATAACAAATGACAAACAGATTGTACTTTGGGATCCATCATCCTCAGACAGCCAAGGATCCTGGATCCTCCCAATCAATAAGTACATTCAGACTGGAGAGATTCCAGCTACGGAGAATCCGAAATCCTTCAAACTCAAGGTATCACAGTATATTTTATTAGATGAAATGCTATACAGAAAATCTCTTGCAGGTCCATACTTGAGGTGCATCGAGGATCCTGAAATCCAGGAGGTACTTAAAGATTTTCACGAAGGAGATTGCGGTAACCACACAAGGGGAAGATCATTATTCTCTAGAATACTTAGGACTGAATATTTCTGGCCGACAATGAAAAAGGATGCTATAAAGTATTCGAGGAAGTGTGATTCCTGCCAAAGGCATGCAAATATCCTTCATCAACCAGTAGAACCAATGTATCCTATATCCTTTTCATGGCCTTTCATGAAATGGGGAATGGACATTGTTGGTAAGCTACCAAAGGCACCAGGTGGAAAGGTCTTTATGCTTGCCATGACGGACTACTTCTCTAAATGGATTGAAGCAAAAGCATTCGTACAAGTCCGAGAAAGGGAAGTTATATCTTTTATTAAAAGGAATATTATAACTAGATTTGGTATTCCTTCTGAAATTATATGTGATAATGGTTCCCAATTTATTGGGAAAAGAACAACTAACTTTTGTGACAGCTGGGGCATAAAGATGATTACTTCAAAACCAGTGCATCCTCAAGCTAATGGTCAAGCGGAGTCTAGCAACAAAATCATCATCAACAATTTACAGAAAATGCTAGGATCCAAGAAGGGAAAGTGGGCCGAGGAACTACCGTATGTTTTTTGGGCCGACAAGACAACACCCAAGAATGCAACAGGCCAAACACCCTTTTCGTTGGTATTTGGATCAGAAGCAGTAATCCCAATAGAGATGGTGGTTCCTACAGCAAGAACGAGCATTCGTGATCGTGAAGCCAACGAAGAGTTCCTTCTTGAAGACTTGGATACTTTTGAAGAACTCAGAGACCTAGCCAAAATCAGAATGGAAGCTTATCAACAAAGGGTAGCTGGGGCATACAACAAGAATATAAGGATTAGAAGATTTCAAGAAGGAGATTTAGTTTTGAGGAAAGCCTTCCAAAATACTACCAATCCGGCTGATGGGAAGTTAGCACCCAAATGGGAAGAACCTTATCAGATCGAGTCGGAGGCAGGAAAGGGGGCATATCATTTGCTCACAATGGAAGGCAACAGATTACCAAGAGCATGGAATGCTATACACCTCAAGAAATACTTTTTCTTACCAGGATAAAGTATCCTCTAAGGATCAAGTATCCTTAAAGGATCAAGGATCCCCAAAATTGGTAATATCCATCTAATCGCTTATCCTTTTTAAATTTCTTATTACCCTTTTAAGGATAACATATTCTTAACAATTTTTGTTCCTTCAAGTTTTAAATAACAATGCAGGATTCTAATAATATGTTTGATGATCAAGAGGTTAGCCATCTCTCTTTTACATTCAAGGTACTATACGATTTCCCTTGGCCTAGCCCACGTTTGGATATGATCCCCGATGGTCATATCCTCTAAGGTTTAAAGGTTTTCACCTTTCTTATAAATAGAGTTTCTACACTCTTGCCTGGAGCGCACGTTATCCAACGTATAGTCCGGGACAGCGGGACCAGTACACGCTTAGTGGCTGACAATTTCGTTGTCTTCGGCTATATGGAGGATCCTACGAATTATGGTAGACGTACCATACCACCGGTTTATAAAGTTTTCACGTTAACTTCGTTTGGGCTAAATCCCGGGTTGGGCGAGTCCCCGGTTAACATCCGTATTTGGGCTTGTCCCCAGTTTTGGGCTTGTCCCCAGTTTGGGCTTGTCCCCAGTTCACGGGCTTGTCCCCACACGGGCTTGTCCCCAGTTTATTATTTGGGCTTGTCCCCAGTTTAACGGGTATAATCCCAGTTGACGTTATGAGTTGTTTGCAGCAGATTTGCTAAGCTCATTGTGAAGATCAAAATTATAAGGATCCAAAATCCTAAAATTATTTCTTCAAGGATCATTGAAGGTTCAATGCTTATGGTAACTTAGGTCTACCTAGACCTTCCGGTATGGTTTCTTTTAACAAATTTATATTTTCTTACTTGTAATAATTTGAAAACGTTTTAAGGGTTATCCCTTTAAGGATATTCTATTGTATAAGCTTTTACCAATTTTTAAGGATATTTTATCCTAGAGTTTGTTCTTTAAGAATATTTTATCCTAAATAATTTTCATAAGGATCTTTTATCCTAAGATCTTTTACTCAAATTTATTTTTCAAAACTATCAATAATGCTAAAGTTATATCAAACAAACTTTTAAAATAAATAACAAGCGGATAGTTAAAAGTTTTATATTATTAAAGCATTAGTCACGAGGACTTACCTAAAATTCTTAACCCAGACTTCACCATGCAAAGGATGGACCATCCACCCGGGTTAAGTGAGTACTACTAACCGTTCATGAGTGCAGGAAAGATAAAAACAGGGGCATCAAATGTTTCATCCCCACAAACAGATGATCCATCCACCTTTGTCACCCCCGCAAATTGTCTTGGATCATGGATCCTTTACCCTAGTTACTATTGTTTATTACATACCAACTTATCCTTAAAAACATCAACACAAAATACAAAATTGGGCTCGGACCTTGTCTTCTGTATCCTTCATCGCCCACCTAAGCTGCATCTTCACCCTCAGCAGCACCTTCTCCCTCGCCAGCTTCAGCCACCTCCTTGAAACCACTAGTCCCAGCCTCATTATCTTCAGCCATCTCCTCATCGTCTTCGCCACCAAGAGCACCCAGGGCAGTCTTCCACTTTTCACGTCCCAGGTCGTCTTATCAAAAGCGGGATCACCGACCTCCTTTGCCATCTTGATCTGTGCTTGGAATACTGACCTGGCAGCCCACACTTTGGCTTCATCCATAGCCTGCTTCACTGCCTCTTGATGTTGGGCTTCCGTTAAGGATAGCTGATCCTCCAACTGTTTTTTATCTTTGGAGAGTTGGATCATGGCTTTTTCCTTGGCGACCATGGCTTTCCCTAAACCTGACAGCTTCTCACTCATCTGGCTGATGATCTTTTCATAGTGCTCTTTGAAAGCACTCATACCCTATATACGACAAAGTAATCAAGATTAGAAGGATATTGGATCCTAAAACTTAAAGTATCAGGATACAGGATACTTACAGAGAGGACAATGTCATAATGGGTCTCGGGATCAAAGGACCTCTTTCTTTTGGAAGCAGCGGACTTAACCATGGTTGTTGCAGTCTTGGGCTTGGAACTGGTAGTTGCTTTTGAAGCTTCTTTCTTGATGACAGGAGAGGTGACCATACAATCAATGTCTTCTAGGGAGAACTTGCCAGCTGATTTCTAGGATTTCTTGGCGCCTGTAAAAGAAAAATTAACAGATAAGTATTCTCTAATTTTATTTATCTTCAAATTATTATAAACATACTTGACATGCTGGAACCCGAGGAGATATCACATAAAGCATCAACGAAACGAGCTTGAAAGGTTCTAACCTTGGTATCCAGTGCTAGGAACCGTTTTGTTTTTTCTTCTGTACCAGGTAACTTGCCCAAAGAAGCGAAATTCTCAACTGTAGACAAAAAAAAGAATCAGAGTTAACGTTAAAGCTTCAAGGATCCTGCTATTTCTTAAGGATCCAAGATCCTTCCCTTTCTAACCCACTTTGAAGGAAGATTAATCCCTCCTAGTATTGAATCACATTTTACGAAGAAGAACTGATTCCTCCACAAGTAATCATTTAAAGTGACTTTTAAGATCGGATGAGGTTGTCGAGGCTTGGATTTGAAGATGAATCGGGCAGACCGTGGGTAGTAATGTTGTACAAGTGTGATAGCTCCGGAGGACCGAAGTCGATCTTTTGCTCCTCGATGATCCTTTCGATAGTGATGAGGACCCTCCAAACCATAGACATAGCCAATATATAGGATATGCCGGTGGAATCGAAGAAGCTTTGAGTGAAAGGAGGAAAGGATACTTGTAGCCGAACAGGAAGGGACACGCCGGAAAACACACCCAGACTTTGGAATAAACATCACAGCGGACGCTAGATTCGTAAAGTCGGAATAAGGTTTTCAGTGGAAACAACGAACGGAACTCGTCAATCTCGGGATATGTGAGTTTGCAAATCTCAATAGACGGGTTGGCTATGAGGCATTGTGGCTCCATCTCCGACAACTCAGAGTCATCAGAAGATTTTTCAGAAGGTTTAGAGGGAGGCAGAGAAGAAGAAGAAGACGACGAAACAGTGGACATCGTTAAAGAAAATAAGAAAAGAGAGAAGGATACTTGATGCGTCGCTTGAAGGTATGATTATAACCAAGATATAGGGCGGCATATATAGGCGGTTATCATTAACTCGAGGGCTGAATGGTAAATATTTCTGGTAAAACCGTCCCATCATCCAGTTTTCGCAGAAGTTCAAAATTCAAAATGACAGTTGTTTTACACAATCAACCGCCATTTTGGGGGCAATTGTTAGGGCATGAAGTTTATGCTGAGGATCCTTAATCCTTAACTATCTTATGGATAGATTATCCTCGAGATATGTATCAGGTTATGAAGGATCAACAATCCTCTGTATTATTTGTTTACTAATGATTGTGTTTAGTATGGTGATGTGTTAGACAGGTATAACAACTTTAAGATCCAATATGCTGTATATTCCACTACAAAACACCAGCAACACATGGTTGAGACTGAAGACTAATCCAGTGGAAGAAGTAGCAGAATGACAGGACCAATTACTGAGTACTAAGGACGAGATATGTTATTCTTGGAGATGTGCTTGGATCAATTATCCTCATGAAGTATTCTCTAGCTGAAGTATGGATCCAGGATCCTTATTCAACATAGCTATTAATGGACGATTTCGTATGAACACTGATGTATAAATAACAACAATGGCTCCTAGACCTAGTCTACCACTTATTTCGTCATTTAAGGTCAATTAGCATGTGGTCAAAGAGCACGATGGAAGAGAGTGGAAGATTAGCGAGTTTATAGGACGTAGTTGTAGTTAGTTAGATGTATTTTTCTTTATATACCGAGTTATGATCAATATTACACACACACATTCACACATATTCTAGCTGTTAAGTTATCTGTAATCACATATAGCATTCGTTGATCAACAACTCCAACCCTTGTAACCCTTTTTGTCATTAATAAAGTCGGCGGTGATAGTTTTCACCGTCCGGGGGTTTTTTGTGCCGGAGATTATAATAATCACGTACCAATCCGACCAAAGATTATGTTGTTAATCTTTGACTGAAGATATTCAACCAAAGATTACGTTGTTAATTTTTTACCGAAGTAAGATTATCATAATCAAGGGTTTTTTCCCTCGTAATCACATCGCTGTGTTCATCAAGATTTCATATATACATTCACTGTTATCGTGTTAGCACTATACCTCACTTTCATGAATTTGGATACATTTTCCTTAGTAGATTTTTATCCAAAACAGTTATTTCTTTGTAACTTGTGTGTTAGTCTTCGAAAGAAATCAACGATTATAGGCGACGCGCCATATTTGAATACTTAAACATGTACGAATCAGAATAAAGGGATCGGACGATTACCTCAATATATAGCCGAACACAAACCGAACGTATCAAAGAGCGAGAGCGGTGAGAGAATACGGATACATATCGGTGGTTGAATAGCAGAGCCATATATAAGACACCGGTTCGGCCGAACCCGGTCCATTTTCTGTTTTATATATAGCTTTTAGGTACGGTTCAAAGAGTGAACCCATTCTTTTTCGGCGAACGAAACCAGTGTCACGAAATTTCTGGAAACATTTCACCGTTCATCGGTGAAAAACAAAAACTTGAGTTTTAGAGAGAGACAACTATGTCGTTTTCTTAAGATTTGAGTACATGCCATTTAATTTTAGGGCATCCATGGAGAAAAAGATGGTATGAGGAGAGGTCTTGTCAATTACTTTGCGCTCACAAAATATATGTCCAGACAAATATTGTTTTAATTATAATAATACATGTAGTACCGTATTTTGTTTAATGGTCGTCATCATTGATCTATATTTATTTTTATTATTTTAACGGCTAAATTATTATTAAAAATCTCCAATGCTAGCAAGAAGCTTGAAACGGAGGAACGTACAACAACAAACTTCAATTTTTTTTAAATGTACAATTACACAAACTTGACCAATCAAATTCCTATCGTCGCCCCCTATTTTTATTCATAATA
Organism: Bidens hawaiensis; assembly: GCF_021521415.1. Taxonomy (NCBI): domain Eukaryota; kingdom Viridiplantae; phylum Streptophyta; class Magnoliopsida; order Asterales; family Asteraceae; genus Bidens; species Bidens hawaiensis. The sequence goes on along the minus strand of NW_027499173.1, from coordinate 74,928 downwards.
ATATACTCCTTTAATTTTGATTTCCTCCATCATCATTATAAATGAATATTTGAACTACTCGTAGGTGTAGCGGTTATATGAACAATGCTTGCATATTTCATATTGAAAATAAGTTCTTTTTGATAGTCGCGGTCGAAGATTTTATGATTCGTTTTCAATACATGAAAAAGCATATTAAAAAATTATAATTTGTAAACATCTTTATTTAATATGACTTTGTACTTTATTTTAATGTTAACAATGTACTTTAGTTATGGTTGTGATATCGCATTTTATTTATTAGGCCGAATAACTGACCCGGCCCATCCGGGCGGAAAACTTTGACGACAGAAACAAATCGAACACCGAATAATTCCGAAACCATAGAAAAAAATTCCTAGCTCCGCCACTGTGAATAGCATAACACAACGTCAAATGGTGAGCAATAGTGATAGTACACAGCGTCCGTAGTGGCGTGACAAGCGGCGGCTGATGAACGTCGTTCAAGTCAATCAAAAACCTAATTAAACTACCTAGATAGGATAAGTAAGGTATCGTATCTACTAGGAGTATGTGGTCAATGTGATTCGTGTACAGATTTAATATTATGAAGTAACTGGTTTTTAGTGCTGATCACACAAGCGAATAAAGTGAATTTATGGAACTACGCAAGTAAGAAAATAAACGAGTTTCAAGCAATTAACAAAGCAAATCACACCCGGGAATTCAAGTAAGCAACCTACAGTAATCTCATGCAACCTAACAGATAAATTATTAATGATTAACTACAGACTGATCAATCAGACAAAACCTTAGATATCAACAATCACTTTACACACGGAACTGGTTATCAAACAGTCATTGCCAGTGTGACTCAGTTAAGGGAAATCGTATGTTTTATCGTATTCAATCTAATCAAACAGTCATATGATCAATTATCTAGCAACTGGTAACAAATTGTTCAGACTAACGTAAACCTAAACCGATTGAACACACATAAATACCAAACAAGAATAATCATATATCAATCATCAATAATTATACAAGAGTGTTCATAATCACATGAGAAAAACTGTAAAAGTTACAAACTATACATCCCGGGTGAGATTCTAGGAGATTATCCGAGCCTTGACATCGTTAAATCTTCAATATGGATGATATGGATCATGCTTAAGGTCTTGGCACAAGCTATGATGGTGAAAATTGCCTCCTCAACTGCTGGAAATCGCCTCTCTTCATCCAAAACGAGTTAGGGTTGTCTTTGGGTGAAAGTTTATGATATAAACCCTAACTCCCGTCTGCACACCCCATCGCGATACGCGATGGGGTCTTTACTGGTCCATCACGTATCGCGATGGACCAGAAAGTCAACATTATTTTAAATCCCATCGAGATACGCGATGGGTCCTCAAGCAAGCCCATCGCGTATTGCGATGGGCCTTGTCACCGGCATACTTTATTAATATTCCTCGTTTCGCGTGCTTGACATCCCGGGTCTTCATTTCGTGTCACAACAGGTCCAAATTAAGTACTTTAATGCTTGTGACCTGAAATCCAATAATACACGTATGAAGTATCAAAGTTCCTAAAATAAACGATTAAAACAAAATTTATAAACGAACTAAAACATATACAAATTAACCAATCATCAGCGACGGCAAGAGATGGTGGCCGGAATATGCAGTGGCAGTTTAATTCGGTAAACAAAGAGTCGGATTTAAGTGGTCTGATGCAGTGGTCTCCCGGTAGTGGCTCAACAGATCCGATGAAGGGTCGAGGGCAGCGGCGGTAATGGTCACGATTTGTGAAGTGGTGGTGGTGTGATGCGATGGTAAAGCAGAGAGAAAAATTAGAAGCTGCTGGTAGGGTTTCTTGAGTCATAAATAAAGGGTTTGCGGGGGTTTGTAAAGGCTCCCATGATTAGATGCAGAAACGTTAGTTGTGTTACCAATTCTTCACGTTTTGTTGGCATGCAATGGATAAGGATTAAGTTTCAAATTAATATCTATCCATTGAAATTTTGATTAAATTTATAGGGTCAAGTTATTCTATAAAGGGTAATAAAAATGAGAAGTGTGAGAAGCCATAAATAATTGACATGTGTCAAGTGTGGACCAAAAGAAAAAGGATATAGAGGTAATTGTACAAATTTTCTCTCTCCACATGCAAGACACATGTTAATACCCCTATCATTTTAAAACGTTTATAACTTTTTCATATGATATTTTTTTTAAAAAAAATCATCATAATAACAAGCGTTTTTTTATCTTTAATATGAGTATGATTTTTTTTATATAAAATTTAAAACAAAAATCACGTCATTGTGTCTTTTAGCACACCATTGTGTCTTTTTTCGTCATTGTGTCTTTTCGCACACCATTGTGTCTTTTTTCGCACACCATTGTGTCTTTTTTCGTCATTGTGTATTTTTTTCGCACACCATTGTGTCTTTTTTCTTTATTGTGTCTTTTCGCACACCATTGTGTCTTTTCGCTTCTCATTCTGTCTTTTTTCGTCATTGTGTCTTTCGCACACCAATGTGTCTTTTCGCTTATCATTTTCTCTTTTCTCGTCATTGTGTCTTTTTTCGTCATTGTGTCTTTTTGCACACCATTGTGTCTTTTCGCTTATCATTGTGTCTTTTTTCGTCATTGTGTCTTTTCGCACACCATTGTGTCTTTTCGCTTATCATTGTGTTTTTTTCGTCATTGTGTCTTTTCGCACACCATTGTGTCTTTTCGCTTATCATTGTGTCTTTTCGTCATTGTGTCTTTTCGCACACTAGTGTGTCTTTTTATCTAATACATAAAACACAATGCTTAATGCATGTTACACAATAACTCGAAACATAAAACACAATGGTGAATACGTATAATACAATGACCTAAAACGTAAGACACAATGGTGAATACGTATAACACAATGACCTAAAACGTAAGACACAATGATGAATACGTATAACACAATGACTTGAAACGTAAAACACAATTGAAACAACATATTACACAATGACACAATGAACAACAAAAAAACACAATTAAAAAACCCATTAATTTTTTTTTATTTTTCTATAACAATATGATACTCATATTAAAGATAAAAAAACGCTTATTATTATGGTGAATTTTTTTTTAAAAAAATAATGTCGTATGAAAAAGTTATGGACATTTTAAAATGATGGGTGAATTGAGATGCGCCTTGCATGTGGAGAGAGAAAGTCAACAAAGATGGATTATTACCTTCATGTCCTTTTCATCAATTTTTATTTAATAAATTAATCTCAGCCATTCAAATCTAATATCAATGGACTAGATTCCTTCTCACTCTTCTCATTTTTGTTGTCCTTTGTATTTTAACTTTACCCTAAATTTATATTATTTGTATCATCATATTTCAACGTAAATGGTAAGTAAATGAATATGTATATATATATAGAGAGAGAAAAGATCCAATACACTAATGTTTATCGTACAAATACGTACGCGAATTCCGTTTTTCACAAATCGATCCATGAAATCACATCCAAACATCTTGGAATCGTCAATACATATCCAATCAATCATTTCTTCACCAGAAAAACAGTTTTGGATGGTTAATCGATCAATTTTTCACTTTTTTTCAAAAAGACGATTTTTGAGCGTGTAATGAGCGTTTAAGGTTTTGTGAGCATTTTCTGAGCGTTTTAAGTTTTTGCCTTTAAGCGTCTCGCGTACCTACCGTACGTTAAGCATTAGCGTAATATATATATATATATATATTAGTTTTTATCCCCCGTATTACGGAGGTTGTTTTATTTTATTTGTTTCTAATATTTATTTATTTTATGAATTTTTATTTTTCTATAGTATGAAAGTTAATAATATACTTATGGTTTGATGATAAATTGTTTCACAAATAAATGAGATGTTATAACCCGGTTTAAAAGCTATATGGGTTTGATGAGACCCAAGACCTGTTTATTTTTTTACTATAAAATTGGTTTTTTAGTTATAAATAATATATATCTTCTTTTAATAAATCAGATATTAATTTGTAGTATCCTTACTTTATAGGATTTTTATATCAAATATTTGGTGAGATTGGTATTTAATTTAATGAGATGTTATAACCCGTTTAAGAAATATTCGGGTTCGATAAGACTCATATCCATGAATTCGGGTCAAATGCATGAACAACCTCTATTTAAAATCAAACAAATCTTGTGACTCCAAAAAAAGGGGAGCGACTACATGTATTTTAGGTTAACCAAATGCACTTTTACCTATAAGCGAAAACGATCCTTAAATGTTTTAGCTTGAATAAACATTCTTTAAGTCGCATATTCCAAAGCTCATATTATATATAAAATAATAACTAACAAAATACATCTAAAAACAAATGGTAAATCAAATAATAATAGCTGTAATAGATAAAATAAAAAAAAGATCCATTTACAATTTTACTTTAAAATTGTTTTCCTTATTATAAATAATATATATCTTTTTTTTAAATAAATCAGATATTAATTTTTTAGTATCTATACTTTATATGATTTTTATATCAAATATTTGGTGAGAATGGTTTTTAATTTAATGAGATGTTATAACCCGTTTAAGAAATATCTGGGTTTGATAAGAATCGTACCCGTGAATTCAGTTCAAATGCATGAGAATGCTCCATTTAAATATCAAACAAGTATGGTGACTCCAAAAAAAGGGGGAGCGACCACATCGCGACACGTAGGATTTTTATGGTTTCGTTAATATATATTATAGATATTAATAATATTATGATAAGATTATTAATCTAGAACTAGCACTATTATGATCATTGTAAGTTATTATCTCAGATGGATTTCGGGTTATTATAAATATATTGTTAAATTTGTGTATTTGGTTGGTTGGCGGATTTCCTTTTAAGAGGAGTGATTATAAGGCACTGTTTGGAGAGGGAACAAATGCTACCGCCCACCTTTAGTATGTCCGGGAACAGTTCTTTTTCATCTGGAATGACGAACTGGATTGGTCCTAAGTGTATTTCAATCATTAGGCTAATACCATATTGGTTGTAGACGGAAGAGATTTTTAGTTCATAAGTAAATATCCCGCCTCTTAAATCACCAACACGTTTTGGGCTTAATGCTAGTAGACAAGAGGAAAACTTCACATTTAAGCTTGCTCAGATGAAAGTAGTACTAGGATGGGTGACCTCTTTGAAAGTGTCTACATAAATCGGATGTTACAAATGGTTTCGGGATGGTGGGGAAAACCTCATGAAGGATGGTGACTCCCAGAAGGTGTCGCAAGCTACACCTTAGGCGAATCCCACATCCTGGATTTGATGGTGGGGCAACACTCATCGAGGACGATGAGTCAAGGGGAAGGGGGTGGTAACACCCTAGGCAAATCTCACATCGGCCTTGGATTGGAGAAATTCATGGTTTATAAGTAAATGTCTCGCCTCTTAAATTACCAACGCACTTTAGGCTTCATGCTAGTGGACGAGAGTAGAGTTCCACAGTTAACCGTGCTAAGGTGGAAATAGTACTACATGGGCAAACAAAAACAGCTCCATGAGCTCTTTGTGGGTAAAACGGAAAATATTTATGGCACGGGGCCACGTGCTACATTTTATCCACTTGGTCTGTATAAATTATGAATATGTTCGTTTATGTTATTTAAATCATTTATTTAGTTTTTTCTGTTATGTGCAGATTTTGAACATTCTTGTCGAGAATCTAGATAAATTCAAAGTCTAGCACTTGTTGCGGGCTCAAATGTGACACTTCTGCTGATCTAGTGTTCATGTTATTATGCCTATAGAAATGCTGCTCCAAGAAGCACTCTCGAAGGTCTTGATATAGTCTAACAACATTTAATTAGTAGAATGTTTATTAAATCTCCATAGCATTAAAATGCCTAATTATTTTTTTATAATGTATCATACAAGTCAAGAATATATGGTTTGAAACTTTTGTTAGGTTTTATAGAAAAATTTCCTATTTCGCCCATGTGGTTTTTTGGCGGGCTCAAAATGTGCCACTAGACATCAAAATGATACATTTATGTTCTTGTGGTTTCAAAATGCTTAAAACTGACTCCTTTCAAAATACTAACACCGTTAGCTTGAGGAGAAACTAATAGTTTGTTACAATCTCCAAAATCATCTTTCATTAATGAATAAGACCTCTTTAAATAGAATTCAAGATATGAAACAAATCATGAAACAAATACAAAGATAAACCAAACTATATTTGAATAATATCTTGAAGATAACTTTATCGTCTAATACACCCCCACAGTTGGAGCTGGTGTAACGTTCAAACTGGACTTGAAACTATCGAACAACGGACGAGGAAGACCTTTCGTGAAAATGTCAGTATCCTGATAAGAGGCAAGAATATGTAAGACACGAATGTTACCCACCTGCTCTCGAACAAAGTGAATATCAATCTCCACGTGTTTAGTACGCTGATGCTGAACGGGATTACCCGACAAATAAAAAGCTGAAACATTATCACAATATAACACAGTAGCCCGATGTAAAGGGACATGCAGTTTCATCAGAAGATTACGAAGCCAAGAAATTTCAGCAACAGCATTGGCGACACCCGGTATTCTGCTTCAGCACTAGAACGAGAAATAGTAGCTTGCCGTTTAGAGGACCAAGAGATCAAGTTACTACCCAAGAAGACAAAGTAACCCGAAGTAGAGCCATGAGAGTTCGGACAACACCCCCCCCCCCCTCGTCGTCGGCATCGGAATAGGTTGTTAGACAATGGATAGGCGATGCCGAGAGTTGTAAATCGTGATCTAGTCAACTGCGAATGTAGCGTAGGAGACGTCGCATGAAAGCCATATGAGGTGCACGAGGAGCGTGCATAAATAAACATAATTGTTGTTGAAAGTGACTACAGTATTCCGTACCATTTTCTAATAGAGGACCGCTATCAGCACTCAACTTGGAGCCGGTCTCTACTGGTGTGGCACAAGGTTTACATGACGACATATCCGCTCTTTGAAGAATGTATGTCGCAAACTGGGATTAAGATAAAAATAAGCGACATGAATTACGAGTAACCGTGATCCCCAAAAAATGAAGTGACCCTAGATCTGTCATCGCAAACTCCGCAGATAGTAAACAAATAATATTATCAACTAATGTTTGAGATGAGGTTGTAAGAACAATGTCATCCGCGTATAATAAAAGATACGCCACGCCCTTACCTTGAGGGTAAACAAATAACGAATTGTCACATACACTACTTATAAAACCTTTTGCTGTAATAAAATTATAAAACCGCATATACCAAGCCTGAGGTGCCTGTTTAAGACCATAAAGTGAGCGCATCAATTTACACACATGGTGAGGGGCTGACGGATCAACGAAACCCGCCGGTTGATACATGTAAACTGTTTCTTGAAAATCCCCAGGCAAAAAAGCTTATAAAACATCCAATTGATGCATAGGCCACCCTTTAGATAGACCAATCGACAGGACGGTTCTGATAGTTGTTGGTTTAACCCCGGGCTAAATGTTTCTTTGCAATCAATACCCACTATTTGTGATTTTTCATTAACAACCAAACGAGCTTTATATCATTCGAGCGACCCATCGGCTCTAAATTTGTGACAAAATACCATAAACATCGAATTACCGGATTATGAGTCGGATAAGACACAAGTTCCCATGTATCATTATCTTTTAAGGCACTAAATTAGTTGGCTATTGCTTGTCACCAGTTCGGATCAGAAAGGGCTTGATGATAGGATTTAGGTATGGGAGATATAGGCATACTAGTGGAAATATTTAAATTATATTTTGGGTTGGGTTTAGTGATACCAGCCTTGGATCTAGTAGTCATAGGATGTTGGTCAGTTTGTAAGTTTGGTAGATATGCTTGGGAGGATTGGGTTGGAACAGATATGGTTGGGAATGTACATGGCTGGATTGGGAAGATTTTTTGATGTTTTAAAGGTGTGGTAGTGTTTAAGTGGGTCGGTGAATTAATAGGATCAGTTTGTTTGGTGGGGGTAGGTTTGACGGAGTGGGATGGTGGGGGGTTTGTTGGTTGTGTAGTTGGAAATGAGAAGCTTTGAGAAAATTGAGGTTCATCAAGAAAACTAAAATGGTTAGTGTGAAGTAGTTTGTTGAAAGGGAATGAATTTTCATCAAAAATCACATGACGGGAAATGTGGACGCGTCCCGAGGGGAGATCAAGGCATCTATAGCCTCGGAATTTTTGTGGATATCCTAATAAATCGCACCGGGTAGAATGAGGAAGTAATTTGTTTGTTTGGGTTGCCGAAACATTTGGATAACAGGCACACCCGAACACACGAATGTGATCATAAGTGGGGTGTCGTTGAAATAATGCAAAAGTAGGTGTATAAAGGCTTAGGCTTTTTGTTGGAAGAATGTTATGTAGGTAGGCGGTAGTATGAAGATCTTCGACCCAAAATCTCAGGGTAAATTGGCGTGCATGAGGAATGGACGTATGATATCATTTAAGTGTTGTATCATACGTACGGACTTACTGTTCCGAGGAGAGGTTTGAGGGCAAGAGAACTGAAAAACTAGCCCTTGATTAGCTGCAAATTTGTGAAATTCATTGTTATCGAATTTGCCCCCGAGGTCGCATTGAAAAGATTTAATTTTAACTTGGAATTGAGTTTCAATTAACAGATGAAATTTAATGAATGTGGGAAACGTTTCAGATTTAAATTTCAAAGGATAGACCCACACGTAGTTGGTAAAATTGTCAATGAGGACCATATAGTATTTGTAGCCATTGTTGCTCAAAATTGGCGAGGTCCATAATCACAATGAATAATATTGAAAGGTGCAACGGTAAAAGAATTTGAATCAAAAAAGGGCGATCATTTACTATTAGAAACTTGACATGCATGACATAAATTCGAATTCAAATTGTTATGTTTACATGAAATAAATAAACGACGAGAAAGTAAATGCAACATTTTAACTCCAGGATGTCCAGGATAGTTATGCCACGTGGAAGTTGGTGAAGTTACGAGGCAGGCAGCAGAAGGAAAGGTAGGTTTGGTGAACGGATAGATATCCCCAGTGCTATCATGTCTGGCAAGGTGCCTTCCCGTCGCAAGGTCCTTCAAAGAAAACCATAGGGGTCAAAATCAATGGATACATGATTATTAGTAGAAAATTTTCGAACGGATAACAAATATTTAAAGACTTGAGGGGCTAAAAGTATGTTATTTAGTTTATAAATACAATTAGGTAATTGGTAGTTAGAGTGACCCATTCCGACGATAGGCAATAATTGACCATTACCAACAAAAATATTGCTATTATAAGATAAAGTAGATGGGTTTTGTGTCTTACCTACATGGGAAGTGATGTGCGACGAGGCTCCCGAGTCCATAAATCATGGGTCATTTTGAAGATTCATTTCTTGGAGTGCTTGACCCAGTTCTGTTGGATTCATAGGATTAAATTGTTGTTGGGCTGGAAAACCGGGTGGGGCATAAGCTAATTGGGTCGAGGCATTGTTAGGTTGTTGTTGAGGAATACCGATTGTGGGCTGCTAATATTGAGTTTGTTGTGGTGAGATGTAGTTGTTGTAAGATGAAGATGCACCCCACGAATTAGGCCATCCACCTTGGATAGGGTGAGGACAAGGTGGTGGGTTGTTCCAATGTGGATGTGGGTTAAAAACTGATGTGGATATCGTTGGTATGAACCACGACCCCTGCCCCTAATGTAACTTCGGCCGCCTCTTCGACCGCGACCACGACCACGATAACCTTGTTGATAGTTGTTACCCATATATCCCAAACCATTGTATCCGTTACCAGATCCTTGTGAATTATTATTCCCGGTTTTGCTTGTATGATTTGTAGTGGTTGAGGTTGTTGGGTCTGATGTTGAGCTAGGGCAGCAAGAACAGCGGGAGTGGACTAGGGTCTAGCCTCTTGTCGCTGCCTCTCAAGATCAATGGCGGTTCGTGCTTCATCCCAAGATAAGTTAGATAAATTCATGATAGTGGCAGCAGCGTCATATTCACGAGGAATCCTGGAGACGAGTTGACATATGAGACGAGATTCATCTACCTTATGGCCAACATCATTCAATTGTTCACCCAAATCTTGTAGCTGTTGACAATAATCATTGAGGGAAGAACAAGCTACCAAAGTCAGATTTGAAAACTTCTCTAAGGCGGCAACACGAGCTTTCTTATTAGATAAAAAGATAATTTGAGTTTGTTCCAAACCTGTTGTGCCGTTGCGTTGGTGTCGAGAACATGAGAAAGATACTGTATTGAAAGTGTGCCATAGATCCATTGTTGAACGATGCATCGACTTCTGTCCATGTCTTGTAAGACGCATCAGATGCAACCGGTGGTGGTGTGTCGTCAATATTTGATAGAACTCTGTACCCTTTAGCGTGAAGGGTGAATAGCTTTACCCATTGTGAGTAGGTGACGGATGTCCCATCAAGTGAAGGGATCTTGTTTTGGATATTGTTAACGAAGTAAACCGGGTGTAGTGCTTTTGCCTCTGCCGTAGCCAAGGAACCATATTTTTCAGTCATCGGAGATCAAAAAGAAAAGAATATATATATATATATATATATATATATATATATATATAGGGATGCATCTTGCGAGAAGTGATATTACAGCGAGAAGTGCGAGAAGTGAAGGTGTAACTCCATTAATCCATAATTTCACTCTCTTTCTTATGATGTTACCTACATGTATGTTAGTTGGTTGTATTTATGTCTTAGCTACACACATTAAAACCTACCTACACACATATCAAGCGTACCTACACACATTCAAACCTACCTACACACATACAAACGTACCGAGCCACATTTAAACCTACATAACTACACACATACATACACATATACAAAAATACGTACCTACACACGTACATACACACCTACACAATAAGAAAGGGAGTGAAATTAGGGATTAATGGAGTTACACCTTCACTTCTCGCACTTCTCTCTGTAAAAAAAACTTCTGAAATGATCTAATACCTATATATATATATATATATATATATATATATGTATAGGTTGAGAGGGCAGATGATTGACTGCAGGATCGTAGGAGGAAAAAAATGGTTATGGCTGTGATACTATAATAGTTTGTTATAATCTCCAAAATCATCCTTCATTAATGAATAAGACCTCTTTAAATAAAGGATCGAATTCAATTCAAGATATGAAACAAATCAAATACAAATACAAAGATAAACCAAACTATTGTTGGAATTATGGACCGGTTCGGGTAAGTCAACGTGGCCGACCGGTTTATGACCCGTGAGAGTTACACCTTGGGCAACGAACTAAAACCCGCTTAAATTGTTAACCGGTAAACGACGAATATAAATATGACGGGATTATTATTTATAACAGTTATAGATAATATAGTTTATTTACTAATTAAATAAACTAGTTTGGGCTTTAAACGAGAGTTGAAACGAGTTGGACTTTAGGCCCGGTTATGTTTTAATATTAATAGTTTGAGATTATTTATATAAATAATCTCATATGATATTAATAATAATTATAACAAAACCTACGTGTTGATTAGCCTCTAAGAAAAGAGGAGCTATACAACCACCAAACCCCTCTTCACTTTCTGGCCGATTAACAGAACCAAGCAAACAAGCACCATCATCGGTTGCTTTAAGGTGCCACCGGTTGCTGCTGTAGCTTGCCGCAAACCACCACCGAATCATCGTCGCTCGCCGCCATCTAGTACGCCGCTGCCGCTACTACTGTATCGCACCACCGCCACCGCTCGTTTCTTCGGTTCGTCAACTAACACTCGTTCGTTGAACCTCGGTGTCTCAACCGGTTAATCATTAATCGAGGTATTATTTATCTCATCGGTAGTTAACAATATATCGTATATTATTTCTCGTACTCGTATTGTTTGTAACCAGATCCTGTACGCTTCCTAAAAGTGATGATTATTGGTTTTAATATTCCGCTGTGTAATCTCTTATTAATATGATTAATGTCTATGAAACCTTTACAATTAAAACCGGGTTTAATTGTTAAATCGTTGACTGATCACCACTGGAACCCAACAGTGGCATCAGAGCCTTGGTTACAACATACGAGTCGAATCCGGTCTTTTCACCGGATCTACATCATAAACTTCAAGCTAGTTGAAGTTTTTGATCTAGATATGTTTTTAAGCAATCTTGGTTTGGTCAATTTTTATTTATTTTATTTGACCAAAATATTGCTCAATTTTATTTTTGTTGAATATGTAAATCTGGCCCGACCTTGTGTGATTGTTTGTTTGATTTTGGCCATATGGATGGTTCAAAGTTGTATTTTATTTTTCGGTTTTATTTTATGGTTTTTGGCCACTTTGATGGTTCAAAATTGTAATAGATAGGGTTTGGTTTTTCATTATATGTATTTTTAATATTGTAATGAAGAAGACCCGAAGGAAAACCGAGGACGAGCTCACGAAGTTCTTGAAGTCAATGAGAGTTAGCAAAGATGACGGGATGCACCAAGAGTCCATCCATGTGGTTGTTTTTGTGTTGTGACCCCTTTGACCTTATTGGTCTTGCTAATAGGCTCTAACAAGACCAATCACCTTTTTGGCCATTTAAGATTTACATATTCTTGTTTGCTATTGTGGTTGCTTGCTTGATTATAATAGGTTATAATACCACCAACCTAATACCAAATATATTAAAATAAATTTTTATTAACCGATTAAGTTTTTGCAAAATTAAACTAAATTTGATTTTCCAAAAACCTTATAAATTTAATAGTTTAACTATTAACTTAAAATTGGTTAGTCATATCGCGACAAACTTAGTTTTAATAGGTTATTTAAAACTAAATGTCCTGAGAGATGAAAGGGTTCATCAAGTTGTCCCGATTAATACAGTAAAACTAGACTTTTACTCTATATGGTAAATTCTAAAATTAATCCCATTTTTAAAATCAATAGTTTATGCCATCCTACTATAAGCCACACTTGAGGCAAACTGCAAAATTTCAAGTGTTTGGAGCTACAGCACCGCACTTGTTTGAGAGCCTATCCCTTCAAGGTGAAAGGGTTTCGTTGACACATCCGGCCCTTTCACACGTGACTGTACTAGGGCGACTATTACTTTACTCTTCAGTTACATGCTACAGCTGTCTGAAGACTAAAGTGGGCATGGATGAGGCTACACGTATCTACTTAGGCAATTGTTGTCTTAATAGGCCTCATAACCGAGAGTTGTGCTTTATTCACAATTGGCAATCGTTGTCAGTCTGCCTAACCACTTACTAATGTTGTGTGCTACAGCTGCCATTACTAACTGGAAGCCAGATTCTCAAATCCCTATTTTATTAATGTTAACTGGGTCATTAATAATAGGATAATAACATCGAAAATACTAATTTAATTTACTTTGCTTTTTAATCAGATGTCATCAAATGAAAACTCCCCCTATGCCCTTAAGTCTATCCTTGAGAAGGATAAACTGAATAGTACCAACTTCATCGAATGGCACCGCAACTTGAGACTTGTTCTCACCATGGCAAAGCGACTGTATGTTCTCGATGGACCTGTTCCAGCCGAGCCTGAAAACAACACAGTCGTTGCTCGAAAAATTCTTGAGAAGAATAGGGATGACTCGGATGATGTCTCCTGTATTATGCTAGCCACCATGACTTCTGAGCTCGCTAAGGGCTTAGAAGACTTTGGTTCCTATGAGATGTTGGAACAACTCAAGGGCATGTTCCAGAAACAATCCCGTCAAGAACGGTTCGATACCATGAAACAACTCATTAGTTGCAATATGGCAGAAGGTTCTCTCATCAGTGCGCATGTTCTTAAGATGAAGGGGCACATCAATCAGCTTAAGAAACTTGATTATCCCATGCCCGATGAAATGGCAGCGGATTTCATCCTCAACTCTCTCCCCATCTCTTACGACCAGTTCGTAATGAATTTCAACATGAACGGCTGGGTAAAGACAGTGCCGGAGCTGCACAACATGCTCAAAACGGCTGAGATAAACATTCCTTCTAGGACCAATCAAGTTCTGACGATCCGATCTGCTGGTGTAAAGAAGCCTAAACCCAAGAATCAGGGTTATAAGGGAAAAGGCAAGAAGAAAGTTACTGTTGCTGCCAAATCTGCCACCAACACTAACAAGAAAGTTGCAAAGGCACCACCGCCGCCTCCTGAGGAGCGCCAGTGCTACAAGTGCAACAAGATGGGGCACTAGATGCGTAACTGCCCCGAGCATCTAGCTGAGATAGCAAAGAAGAAGGCCAATGGTGAAGGCACTTCTCTAGGTATTTCCATATACGTTATTGAACTTTTCACTGTCTCTAGCAACACATGGGTATTTGATACTGGATGTGGTTTACACATTGTTAATGTCTTGCAGGAGCTTGAGAAGTGGAAGAAACTGAATAAAGGCAGCATGGAACTCATCGTTAGAGATGGGAAGAGAGTACCAGTTCTGGCAACTGGATTTTTTCATTTTACTTGTCCATCTGGCCTAGTTTTTCCTTTGAATAATTGTTTGTATGCTCCTGGTTTGACCAGAAACATCATTTCATTTTCATTGTTGCTTGAACAAGGTTTTAAGTACGTTTTTAATGGCATGGCTATTTCTGCTTACTTAAACGATATCTTTTATTTTGAGGCTAAACCTCGAAGTGGTATTTATGAGATTTTGATGTTCAACCAGATAATAACGTATTTCATCTTTCAAAACGTATCAAGACTAGCATCAATGATACTTTTCTATGGCATTGCCGACTTGGCCACATAAGCAAGGCAAGAGTTAAAAGACTCCAATCCAAAGGTATTTTATTGAATCCACAGGACCGGACTCGTTTGATGATTGTGAATCTTGCTTAGCTGGAAAACTCGCCAAAGACTCCTTCACTTGTAAAAGTGAACGAGCAAGTGATCTGTTAGGACTCATACATACTGATGTATGTGGACCTTTCAGAACCATGAAAGATACTTCATTTCTTTTATCGACGATTATAGTTGATACGCTTATGTGTATCTTATGAAACACAAGCACGAAACTTTTGAAAGGTTCAAAGAGTTTCAAAACGAAGTGGAAAAACAAATTGGTAAAACCATTAAAATGCTTCGATTCGATCGAGGTGGAGAGTATTTCAGCTCAGAGTTCATCACTCATCTAAAAGAGCATGGAATTGTTTCACAGCTCACTCCGCCTGGCACACCCCAACATAATGGCGTGAGCGAGAGGAGAAATCGAACTTTGCTAAACATGGTTCGATCGATGATGTGTAGAACTAACTTGCCTCACTCCTTTTGGGGTATGCCCTTATGACCGCCACCCGCATTGTCAATCTAGCTCCAACTAAGAAGATAGACAAAACCCCATATGAGATATAGCACAAGGGAAAGAAGCCCAAATTGTGTTACCTTAGAGTATGGGGATGTGATGCTTACATCTCAAGTGAGTCTGATGACAAACTCGATCCCCGCAGCGTAAAAGTTGTTTTCGTCGGATACTATAACCAAGGCGGTTATTACTTCTTTCATCCTGATACAAATACGATTTCTATCAAGAGGAAAGGCCACTTCCTTGAGAAGAAATCTCTCAATCGAGGAACTGGAGATAACATTTTCCATCTTGAAGAAATTCAAGAACCACAAAAAACCGCTGAGGAAGTTGGAGCATCTGATCAACAAGTTGTTGTTGCTGATACATCAGACGGGAACACAAGCGTTCACAGAAGTAGTAGGACTCCCGTACCAAATTCTAGATAATTATGGCATCTATATGGTCCCGAAGTCTTATTAGTAGCCGAGTCTAGCGAAGAGTCTACTAACTACAAATCTGCTATCTTGGATCCGGAATCCGAGAAATGGCAAGATGCCATGAACGCCGAGATGCAATCCATGCAGGATAACCAAGTTTGGAACTTGGTTGAGCTACTCCCTGATAGTCGGGCAGTAGGGAGCAAATGGATTTTCAAGAGAAAAACCGACAAGCATGGAAATGTACAAACCTATAAGGCACGGCTAGTCGCGAAAGGTTTTACTCAAACTCAAGGTGTTGACTATGATGAAACCTTCTCGCCCGTTGCTATGACTAAGTCAATAAGGATATTACTTACCATTGCTGGATATTATGACTATGAGATATGGCAAATGGATGTCAAAATTGCTTTCCTTAATGGACATCTCTCTGAATATGTCTATATGGTTCAGCCTGAAGGTTTTGTCGATCCAAAATATCGTAATAGGGTTTGCAAATTAAATAAGTCCATTTATGGACTTAAGCAAGCATCTCGAAGCTGGAATCTTCACTTTGATGAGAAAATCAAAGAGTTTGGTTTTGTCAAAAATGAAGATGAGCCTTGTGTTTACAGAAAGGCTAGTGGGAGCACTATATCATTCCTCATCTTGTATGTGGATGATATACTGACCATTGGAAACAACATTCCTATGCTTAAGGAAGTTAAGCACTGGTTGGAATCTTGTTTTGCAATGAAAGATCTTGGAGAAGCCACATATATTCTATGAATAAAGATCTATAGAGATAGATCTAAGCAGATTCTAGGGCTAAGTCAAAGTACTTACATAGACAAAGTAATGGCACGTTTCTCAATGGAAAACTCCAAGAAAGGAGTTGTTCCAATGACTAATGGAACCGTGTTGAGCAAATCGCAATCTTCGGCAACGGACATTGAATCTAAGCATATGCAAGCAATTCCATATGCTTCTGCGGTTGGTTCTATCATGTATGCTATGTTATGCACCAGACCTAACGTCTCGTATGCTTTGAGCATGACCAGTCGTTTTCAACAGAGTCCTGGCATGGCCTATTGGACTGCTGTAAAGAAGATTCTAAGGTACTTAAATAGGACCAAAGATATGTTCTTGGTGTTTGGGGGAGTGGAAGAGGAGCTCACTGTAAGGTGTTACACTGATGCTAGCTTTCAGACTGACCGAGATGATTCTCACTCACAGTCAGGTTTCGTTTTCACTCTCAATGGAGGAGCTATTTATTGGAAGAGCTCCAAGCAGAGTGTAGTGGTGGATTCTATCACCGAATCCGAATATATAGCTGCATCGGATGCTGCTAAAGAGGCTGCTTGGTTTTACTCAAACTCAAGGGATCCGAATATATAGTGTAGTGGTGGTTTCGAGTATTCGCAAACCAATTGAAGTGTTCTGTGATAACGCAGGTGCTATTGCTCAGGCCAAAGAGCCCAGATCTCATCACAGAGCCAAGCACATTCTAAGGAAGTTCCACCTCATACGGGAGATACTGGAACGAGGTGACATCTCAATAAGCAAAGTAGACATAGATCAAAACCTAGCAGACCCATTCACTAAGCCGATGACTCAGGACAAGCATGACCATCACAGGGATGCTATCGGTCTTAGATTGGCTAGTAATTTATTTTGATTTAGTATTTGGATGTATGAACATTTAAACAGTTATACTTTTGAGTTCACTTTTGATTTAATGGTTATGCAAACGTTGAATATTATAACTGTGTTCATTTTAATACGTTTAATCCATGAATATTGTATTCTAAATTATCCGTAGTCGGTCAGACTCGTGGGAACGATTTTGAATTAAGACTATTCTGACTTTGGACTCAAGGGGTTGACTTCCAAACTCACAGACCTCATTGTGAATGACGTTGGATGTAACTCGCATCAAATCATCTTCATGGATCTTAGTCATAAGATGCATTTGATATTGGTATGCTCATTTAGTATCCTTAGACCTGAGATACATATTAGAACTTTCGTTTACTAAAGGTATTCTTTGATCAGTGTTAACCGATGTCGCGTAACTGCCAGTCATAAAGGCATTGGTTGGGAGTATTCTGAAGTTCAGTGGGAGTTGTATGTAATCAAGATGGGATTCTGTACTCTTACATGATATGTAACAGTTAGACATCTTGGCGCCTTCGTTGATTCAAACTGGTAAAGTGTGAGGCCTCACCCAAACATATTGTGTGTTTGATTGGACCACTTTGACTCGAGAACGAAAACGATAATGATTGAACGCCATATGAGATTGATTTGATCCGTGTCTCGTTATTCAATTGATGTCTTATACTGAAAGGATAGATGACAACGATTACTGTTATTCCATTATCTTGCAATAGTGTATTCCAAGAGCTTTTGGTTAATGAATTTAAAATGTCATAACCTGTTGGGGGCAACCATGTGTAGCTAGAGCACCACTGGTTGTCAGCGTTAAGAAACTTAACCGAATCGGTCCAAGTGGGAGACTGTTGAAATTATGGACCGGTTCGGGTAAGTCAACGTGGCCGACCGGGTTGTGACCCGTGAGAGTTACACCTTGGGCAACGAACTAAAACCCGCTTAAATTGTTAACCGGTAAACGACGAATATAAATATGATGGGATTATTATTTATAATAGTTATAAATAATATAGTTTATTTACTAATTAAATAAACTGGTTTGGGCTTTAAACGAGAGTTGAAACGAGTTGGACTTTAGGCCCGGTTATGTTTTAATATTAATAGTTTGAGATTATTTATATAAATAATCTCATATGATATTAATAATAATTATAACAAAACCTACGTTTTGTGTTGATTAGCCTCCAAGAAAAGAGGAGCTATACAACCACAAAACCCCTCGTCACTTTCTGGCCGATTAACAGAACCAAGCAAACAAGGACCATCATCGGTTGCTTTAAGGAGCCACCGGTTGCTGCTGTAGCTTGCCGCAAACCACCACCGAATCATCGTCGCTCGCCGCCATCTAGTACGTCGCTGCCGCTGCTGCTGTAATGCACCACCGCCACCGCTCGTTTCTTCGGTTCGTCAACTAACACTCGTTCGTTGAACCTCGGTGTCTCAACCGGTTAATCATTAACCGAGGTATTATTTATCTCATCGGTAGTTAACAATATATCGTATACTATTTCTCGTACTCGTATTGTTTGTAACCGGATCCTGTACGGTTCCTAAAAGTGATGATTATTGGTTTTAATATTCCGCTGCGTAATCTCTTATTAGTATGATTAATATCTATGAAACCTTTACAATTAAAACCGGGTTTAATTGTTAAATCGTTGACTGATCACCACTGGAACCCAACAACTATATGTGAATAATATCTTGAAGATAACTTTATCGTCTAATAGAAACATTAACTTGTCACCCCTAACTTGAAAGAATTATCAATTATGTCCATGTGGTTTATAAGGTATTCAGATTGAGTCCCCCTACCTCCATCTCCAACACCTCCACCATATACACCACCATCACCATCACCATCACCACCACCATCACCGTCACCGTCACTGTCACCACCACCATCACCTCATCCATCAATAATTTTTATATAAGTTATGTTTCTTATAAAAAAGCCTTTCTCCATCAAGGTGCTAGTGTAATTTTGGATCATATCTTCATGTTCATATCATGAAATCCTAGCAGTTGAAATTAGCAAATGGTACCGACTAATACCTAGATAGCTGGACATAATGAATCGGACCCCTTCAATATCAGGCAAAATTTTTCACACCCTAAAAATATTTACAATGGAAGACAAGTATGGTGGTAACGGAGGTTGGTAAGCAATAGTGTTTTGAACAACAAACATTATTATAAATATATAACTTGGACATTTATTTAGTAAAATGAAACATAGTCTCACAAGTCAATTCATTTATTATTTTTTTTTTTAAGACTATGTGAAGCTCTTAGACTTTGGTTTTGCAAACCTGGTCCAATGGATGATATGAGTCATGTAACAACTCAAGTCATGGGGACAGAAGGCCATACCGCCACAAAGTATATTGTTGTAGGTTCGTTTCAATTGTATTGTTCTTGATTTATCCATTTTTATATAAAAAAGGGATCAAGAAAAGAGTGGACATATTACATTTTACTAACAACAACTAGCCAGTCCTTTTAACATTTGTATGAAGTAATGCCACCTATGTGAACAGGTAGACTTACATCAAAATGTGACTTAAATAACTTTAGGATAGTTTTGTTGGAACCCATTCAGGGAGGCATGTCATTGATAATAAACAATGAAGAGCATAACTTATTTGACTGGGTAAGGTCTCAAATGACTAAAGCAAACTATACAGGGTCATGGACGTGAAGCTAGAAGGGCGATACTCACGTAAGGAGGCTCACAAAATTGCAAATCTCGTACTTAAATTTTGGAATCCAGAGGCCATATATCAGCCCAACATGTCCAATGCACTATTCATTTTTGAAAAAGAAAATATTATTTTCTATTGCAAATAACCGTTAACAAGAAATGTCAAGTTCAAAGTCAAAAATCATGAAAATGGTCCCGGCAATGGTAATCAAGGTGTAGATCATTGAGAGCATAGACAATGCATATAGTTCAATAATGAATTATTGAGAGTTAGCCAGTTGGTTCATTCTATGACCATCGCCCCGCAATTCCGAAACACTTGAATTCAACATAATCAAAAACATATAAATTGTTATTTTCTTATATCTCAAAACAGAGTCATGAGCCAGAATAAATACAAAAAATCAAAAGGTAAGTTTGGCAAGTTGCTAACAATAAACCGAATATTAAAAGGAATAGATAAACAATAATAATACGAATATGTTGAATATCTTGAATTCCAATACTCCCCCTCATGTTGTAGCGTGTAAGTCTCGAAAGCCCAACTTGTCCAGCAAGAATCTGAGTTGGGGGCGGCCAAACTTTTGGTGAGAAGATCTGCAAGTTGCATCTTGGAGCTAATGCCAAAAGGTTGAACATCAAGGGATTCGACCCATTCACGAATGAAATAACAATCCACTTCAACGTGTTTGGTTCATTCGTGAAAAACCGGGTTATTATCAATTTAACACAAAACATATGGGTCGCCCGACTTGTGGAACATCTAAGACCTTTAAAAGCCACCTCATCCAGAGAACTTACTAACAATGGAAGCCATGGAGCGATACTCTGCTTCGGCCGAAGAACGAGAAACGACGGATTGTTTCTTTGTTTTCCAAGAAATTGGGCCACCTCCTAAAAGGAGCAAATACCCGGTTCGTGACGTTTTGGTATAAGGGCAACCAAACCAGTCGGAATCACAATAGGCTATAAGATTGCAACCTCCTTCCCGTGGGAGGATAACACCCTGCCCTGGTGTAGCTTTGAGATATCTCAAAACCCGATTAACTGCATCCATGTGATGTTGTCGAGGATCGACAATGAACTGGCTTAAAATGTTTACCAGGTATGCGATGTCAGGACTTGTAGCTTGTAGGTAGAGGAGACGACCAACGATGTGACGGTACCGATGGCTATCAACTTGTGGCTCTGTGTTTCCTCAGTTTAATTTTGGGTTCGGTTCCATGGGAAATGCACTAGGTGTAGACCCCTGCAAACCACAGTCTTCGAGAATGTCAAGAGTGTATTTGCGTTGACTCAAGACAAGGCCTTCGAACGTACGGGCCACCTCAATACCAAGGAAGTATTTCAGATTGCCCAAATCCTTGATACTAAATTGTCTATTTAGCTCGTCTTTCATACGTTGTATTTTATCTGGATCATCTCCCACGATAATAACATAGTCTACATAAATAAAAGTAGCCATGAATCTGCCTTTGTGTTTGTGAATGAACAGTGAATAATCTGCTTTGTTTTGAGTAAACCCGAGTTCAATAAGGGTAGCCGTAAACTTGTGGTACCAATTACAAGACGCCTGTTTCAAACCGTATAGGGATTTTCTTAACCGGCATACCCGGTTATCATTTTCCTTGGAAAAGCCTGGTGGGATTTTCATGTAGATTTCTTCATGTAAATCTCCATGCAGGAAGGCGTTATTCACGTCTAATTGATGGATGAGCCAGTTTTTCTTAGTTGCCACGGCCAAAAGAGTTCGAACGGTAACTAGTTTAGCAACCGGAGCAAAAGTGTCTTGGTAATCAATGCCTTCTGTCCGAGTGAAACCCTTTGCAACGAGTCGTGCCTTGTACCGTTCAACTTCTCTGTTCGGTCTATTCTTTACTTTGTAGACCCACTAAGAGTCGATGGCGCGTTTGCCTTTGGGAAAGTGTTCAATGGTCCATGTACCGTTTTCTTCTAGTGCTCGTATTTCCTTTTTCATTGCGTCTTTCCACTTCTCATCCTGTATAGCTTGTTTAAAATTTCTTGTCTCGTCATTTGAGTTGATGGCCGCCAAAAGTGCTTTGTGAGAATGAGAAAACTTCTCATAAGAAACAAAATTATATAGAGGATATACCGTAGAGGATGCTTGAGTTGGCCCAGTTTTTGTAGGATCTACGGATGGGGGAGTTGAACATTATAATCTTTGAAACGAGCCGGTTGTGATCGAATTCTTTTGGTTCTAGCAAATTCTGAAGTGGTTTCATGGATCTCATTATTTTCTTCTGTTGGCCCACTATCATGTGATACAAACTTATCATCAGTTTGATTTGGGGCTTGAGATGTACCTGATGAACTTGGCTCATATCCCTTTCATTTGTGTTTTCTAGAGTGCCACTTTCTGACTCAACAACTACATCAATTTTGGTTTTATTATAATTCTCAGCCATATTATGATCTTCACTATCAAAGTAGGCCTGCCCAATAGGAAGTTCAAAAATATCCAATTCATTACGATCAATGAGAATTTTGTAAAAAGGAAATTGATTCTCGTGGAATCTAACATCGCTGGAAACAATTATTTTTTTGAGATCATTATCAAGGATTTTATATCCCTTTGTCCCTTGTGGATATCACAAGAAAACTCCGGGTCTCCCCCTTTCTTTAAACTTGTCTCCTTTTGTATCTATGTTTCTATAATATGCTAGGGTTCTTGGTTATATAACAATTCATAGGGAGTTTTGTTGTCAATAACCTTATAGGGTAGTCGATTAATTATATGCGCAACTGTTAAAACGCACTCACCACAAAACCTCTTTGGTAGGTTAGCTTCAAACCTAAGAGCCTGAGCGGTTTCAAGAAAGTGTCGATGTTTTCTTTCAACCACCCCATTTTGTTGTGATGTGTGTGGACAAGTGGTTTCGAGTAAGATCCCATTTTCTCGATAAAAATCTAAAATATCATTAGATGTAAATCTCCACCGTTATCACATCTAATTTTCTTAATATGTTTCCCAAATTGCGTATTAACCATTTTATGAAAATACTTTATACATTTACTTGCTTCATGCTTAAATTTCAAATGGAACAACCACACGACCCTACTATAGTCATCAATGATAGTCAAAAATAACTTGCATAGGAATAAGAGGGTGTTCGATACTTTCCCCAAATGTCACAATGTAATAAATCAAAACAAGTAATTGTTTCGCTAATACTATCTGAATAAGGGAGCCTAGTGTGTTTGGCCTTAGAACAAGAGTCACATGCTTTACTTAAAGTAGTGTTTCTACGAAAATTGATTTCGGTAAGTTTTATAGCGGAAGCGTGTTCAAACCTTTTATGCCAAGTATCGACGGTTGTTGTTGCCGTAGTCTTTCTTCCACTGGAGACCATTCTCATCCAGTATATACCCTTCTTGTAGCTACCCACACCAATCAAGCTCCTTCGTGCGAAGCTTTTGCATGACACAAAATCAGGAAAAAAAAAAGTTACCGAGCACTGTAGATCATTTGCTAATCGACCAACAGATAGAAGGATGCAATGAAATTCAAGGACGTGAAGGACTCCTTTGATCCTAGCACCCCCCCCCCCCCCCCTTTTAAGGGTACATCCACCTCTCCCTTTAACAAGTATAACAGCCCCGTTAGGGATGATGACCGGAGACTCACGGTTTCTGTGATATGGTTATCAAGAAATTCGATGTCATGTGTGATGTGCTCGGTAGCCCCCGAGTCAACAACCCATTATTTGTCTTGATCCTTATGGTTATTATTGTTAGAATTTTGTTTACATGCCTCTGCTTCGGATAATCCGAAACGTGAATGTAGATTGGTGGATTTGGTCAGGTGCGCCATTACTCTTGTTGTCTTCGGATTTTCCATCAACCATGGTGCTGTCAGCTATGACCATAGATTAGGCTTTTTAAGCCTGCTTTGGTTCCATCTAGAATTCAACAGAATCAAAAACATATAAATTGTTATTTTCTTATATCTCAAAACAGAGTCATGAGCCAGAATAAACACAAAAAGTCAAAAGGTAAGTTTAGCAACTTGCTAACAATAAACCAAATATTAAAAGGAATAGATAAACAATAATAATACGAATATGCTGAATATCTTGAATTCATAAAAGCAGGAGGCGAACTAAACTTGGTGCGAACTTGAGTTAAGTTAGCTTGGTGGCCCAAGTCCAAGCCTAGCAAACTTGTTGTCTATATATATGTGTGTATGTTATGTTCAGTCGTTATGAAAGAAGCAAATAAGGCTAATTTCGTAGGTTGGCCTAACATACAGCTCACACCGGGTAGGAAAATAGATGTATACTCTTTCGGTTGGTAATCTATGATTATTTATAAATATAAGAGTTTTTGCATCGTTGATTATCCCATTCATGTATTGTTTGTGTTTGTGAAATTGTTGGTTTTTTTGTCTTCTATACAACATTCAAATCTAGGAGAATTCCACACTCCTAAACGTCATGTTGAACTCGTATCGATCATACAAAATGGTACTTAACATAGCCAACAGAGCTAGAGAGAGTAACTATACATGTTTGTTTTTTTGTTTGTTTTCTTGTTTTTCATTTTTATGGATTTCAAAATAATGTTATTGTTTTGTTCATCCTTTTGCACACATAGGCAAGATTAAGTCCTGTGTGAAGACACTCTTGTTAATTTGTCCATGCATTTCACTGGTAAACAAGGAGCAACGTGCCCGGGCTCTTTGTTTACTTGTGAGATGAACTACGGAGAGAGTTTCTCACTAGTGACAGTATTATACCTAAGTTCATGACTATAAAAAGGGAAAAGAAATAAATAAAACACAATTGTATTATTCAGATGAACCATTTTCAATTTCCTATGATGATTTTGTTATCTGTGGATTAGATAATTAATTTAATAATCGTATTGTGCATACTGACGCAGAACTATTATAAACTTAATGTTACTAGTGCTATGGGAAAATTTATGGTGGTTGATTATATTAAGCAAACATGAAAAGAATCTATCAAGGTAAATTACATTCGTAACATAATATAATATAATATAATATAATGTAATGTAATACATATCTATGTTGTGCATATCTGAAAGACTAACTATTTAGTTCTTTAACATTCATATATCTTCACTCGGTCTTAGTGGAGCCCGTCATTGAAGCACCTTGGGAACTACAAAGCTTACATATGATGTGATCTAATATCCTTTTATATCTTAATTTTTTTTTAAGCATTCAATATGTTAGTTACTAATCCTTAAATACTATTAAAGCAATACAATGTGGACACATGGCCTTCACCTAGGCTGTCTACATGTGCAATCCAGTTATCAAGTTACCATTCTCGGAAGGTCTAATATTGTGCCACGTGTCCAGGTCTCCAAACTCCAAAAAAAACAAAGCCCGGTTTATTTTTCACAAACAATGTTGATTTCCACCACCGATTCTCTCTCTAATCTCCCGATGATTATACCTACCCTAATTCCGCCGGTGAGATCTACAATCAATTCCACCACTGTTTTTCAGTCTAACTTTCCGATGAATATACGAATCCTACATCCGTCGTTCAGATCCACCATCGAACATCTACAGTGTTTACCAACAATACGAGCCCTAATTCCGCCGTTCGGATTCGAACCGATTTGAGACATCAAAATCCTTGGAATTGATTCTCCGATGATTATATTCAAGGTAACTAACAATCTAATTTTGCAAATACAATTAGTTTTTATAACAAATTCTCAATCTTTCCGTCCAATCTTTTATACGCATATTTTATGTTTACTGATTATTCCGATCAATTATTTATTGTTTTGTTTATTGAATTTTAAGAAGTTTATATCCTACCAATTTGTGGATAATTTTCTGAATTTTTGTATTGTTTTGTTTATTGAATTTTATGCAAGTAATTAACAATCTTTCAGTACTTTATATCCGACCGATTTCTGGATATATTTCAGTTAATTTTTAATTGTTTTCTTTGTCCAAGTATTAAAATTTTCTGGCTAACCTGTTCTTATAGTTTTGTTATTCAAATCCTTATAATTGAATTTCCGGCTAATTTCCCTTCAATTAATTTTTGCCGGTCATTTTTGTATTGTTTTTTTTATTGAATTTAAGTAAATTATATCCGACCAATTTCAGGATATATTTCTGTTAAATTTATAATTGTTTTGTTTGACCAATCTTAATTTTTTCCGGCTAACCTGTTGTTATAGTTTACTTCTGCAAATCTTTATATTTTGATTTACGGCTAGTTTCCCTTCAATTTATTTTTCCCGACAATTTATTTTTAGTTTAAACAAAAAACAGAAACTTTTAATTTTGTTAAGATTATAAGTTTAGTAAGCTTTCTAAATCATAATTGTGATTTTCTAAAACAAACAAATAATTTTTAATTTTACAATAATAACAATAATTAAGTAAAGAATTTATGATTTCAGTAACTGATTTCATTAACCAATATATAACAATAAAATAATTCTAAATTAAGCAATACATTTTTTGAATATATTAACTGATTTCATTAACCTTAAATATTGATATCAAATATTTTTTGTATAATAATACATTTTAAATTTTCATTTTGAATATATTCAATCGATTATTTTTCAATAAACCGGTTTAATGATATTAATAATGGTTTTCAGTTACCTTAAATATTTAAATAATTTTTCTTGTATAATAATACAATCGGTTATTTTTGGAATAAGGAATTACAATAAACCGCTTAAATTATATTCAAACTTTATTTAGAAAGTTTCTAAACATAATACGTTTACCAAAATTTTTATTCTCTACATCCTACTATATAATATTTAGCTAATCGCATAAGCCTTTATCATACTATAGCGGATTAAAAATTTTCCAACAATGTAAGCTCATCCCTTTTTTAATAATTTTGTTTATGTTTCAAATAGTTTATTCTAATATTTTATATTTTAATTTATTCATAAGACAATGGAAGCTCAAAAATTTACCATGCTTAATGAGATTGATGTTCTCAAAACGTCACCATCAACTATGAAGGTTAGAGTTATAAGACTGTGGACCATATAAGACAATAAAAATGTGAATGGGGATTTTCTGATCGAGATGGTGCTCATGGATGAAAATCTACGTATCTAATTATGAATGTGTATCTAATTATTGATTGACTTTTAATTGTAATTCTTATATATATTTTTTGCTTTAATGACAAGAGAATCGAATCCAAGCAACCGTTTACAAACATGATATTTTTAGATTCAAAAGATTCCTCAAGGAAAGCTCAACTCTGACTATAGTTAATCCGAGCGTTGGTTTAAATGGATCGAACTACTGTGTGATTGACTGTTCCAACAAATTGGTGCTGGGACCAAACACACTTGTGAATTCATGTCAGGAGTTTGATGGTCGTCTGTTTGGTTTTAAGATGATTTCTTTTGAATCACTAATCGATAAAGATATTTCTTTGAAATCGACATTTGGTATAAAATAATTTTCTGACATGCAAATAAATAGATTTATAATGTTAGCGTTAGATTTCCATTAAATTTATTAATTAATTATTTTTTTATTTTTCTTTGTGTTAGATATTATTGGTCACGTGGTTCATGTGTTCAAGAGCAATGCTTCAAACGTCAAAGACAAAAACAAGCGTACAATAGAGATATCTGATTTACGGTATTACTATTACACCTAACATTTGATTACATATTTTTGTTAATAAACTTTATACTTATGACTGTTTCTAATGCTTTTGTAATTTCAGTGGAAATTGTGTGTATCTCACACCATGGGATAATTATGCGTCTGAGCTCTCCAAATATGTAATTGAACATTTTGATGAAGGCCATGTCATTATTGTACTGCAGTTTGGTAGGGTTAAGTATTACACCGGTTCTGATGGTAAAGGTAACTATGTCTACTGTTTTTAACTTTCTTGGGTTTTAACATGTCACTAACTTAAACTAATGTGTCGTTGTATAATTTTCATTTTTTTAGAGAAAGTGTATGTGTCGAATTCTTTTGGATATAATGTTGCCTGTTTCTTTATAAACGACTTTTTATTTGAAATAGAAGAATACAAAAACAGGTATATTGTTAAACGAATATTGTTTTAGTTTATGTATTTAGTTTTTAAATTTCATATTATGTTACTTATTCCTAAATTCATTAAATTTTAAATGTTGTAGTTTGGTGGATCTGCTAAATGGCAATGATGTTGCTGTTCGTAAACCGATAATGGTGAAGATGTTGTCGTCTGTTGATGATGAGTTTTTGAGAGCAACATATTTTTTTAACATCGGTGATATTTGTACCATTATATTTGTAAGTTAATTATTACAATCTTTATTTTATCCTAATTATCGTTCAATCCTAATAGAATATTTATTAAGTGCTTTTGTACTATTATGTAGCCTAAAAGTATCATTATCCTTGGTACAATTAAGGCAATCTGCCCAGATACGGAATGGTATTACATTGGTTGAAATACTTGTAGCCATAAGCTCATGGAAAATAATGGTGAAGGTGGAAAGGAGTATGAATGCAAAACAGTAAGATGCAATGTTTTAGGTCTTATCCCTACACCTAGGTATTTATTGAATTCAAATTCAAATGTGTAATTAGTGCATTTTAAAAGCATATGTTATTCTTTCTATTTACCTATTTATACACTTTTGTAGGTTCAAGATCAAAATAAGGGAGCAGGATTCCACTGGAGTTGTGTCGTTAACTCTGTTTGATAGAGATGCTAAAATGTTGACTAAGAAAACAACAAAAGAATTGATTGATTCTCAAAATGAGGTTTGTTTTCAATTAAAATACTTTATTATTTATACATTGCCATCTATATAAGAGATTGTAATTTTAACAATGATTAATATTATATTTGTTTTTTTGTCATCTAATTTTATTACAGAATAAGGTGTAAAATGGTGGATTCCCTGCTGAATTGGATTGTTTATTAGAAAAGATATTCGCTTTTAAGGTCGATGTTGTAGATTTCAACTTCAGAAACAATGTCGAGGACTATGGTATAAACAAGCTTACTGATGACACCAATATTATAAAAGAGTTACAGAAAAGGCTTAATGGTCGTTTGGTAATAATATAATCCGAATGTTAATTTAAACACCTAAATTTAATTTTATAATTATTTCAACTAACATATGTTGATTTTCCATTTTTGTCTTATCAGCAATCAGATTCTAATTCTGTTACATTGGGCGCATCTATTTCTGAGTTCCAGTCATCCGGTTCTGTTTCTATTAAGGTATGAATATGTTTTTTAATATAATACTTCAAACGTATAAATATAGTTAATAGAAAGATGTGTAACATGATTGTGTATTGGCTCTTACTATTTTAATAACAGGTTTCTGATATTGGAGATAATCAAACTCCAAGTTCAAATGTTAATGCTCAGGATGTGGCAACTGACGCAAAAGGAATGTCAACGTCTTCTGACGATAAACTTAAGAGAAAACTGGTGGAAGTTTTTGAAGTTGAAGATGATGCTAGCATGTCGGCCACTAAGATGAAGTCTAAGACTACTAAGGAGATGGAGACCACCAGTGAATCATGTGAAGGTGCAACACTCTTAACTCCTAAAGTGGAGAAGTAATATAAGTGAGCAATTTCATTTTTGTCGGTTTAGAATTATGTTAACTTTTTGAGAGGTTTGGATATTTTTTGTTTGGTTTTTCTCTTTTGTTTTTTTGAACGTGGTATGCTTGAATGTTGGTTTATTTGAACAATTTATTCTTCTTTTGTTTTATGTATGGATTTCATTTTATTAAATTAATGTTTACTTGCTTCATGTCTGAGTTTGAAAACAACTTAAGTTCATATATGGTTATTTTGGAATTGTTGTTAATATAATCCTTTTGTTTGAAAACAACTTAAGATATAATCATTGTGTAAACTGGTACTTTATTTACCTATATTAAATGTTACATATGATTTTTGAAATCTGTATTTATGTATAAACTTTATAAGTTAATATATGGTTATTTTGGAATTGTTGTTAATATAATCCTTTTGTTTGTTTGGTCTGTATATAATCTATTAATTTGTAACATTCTATACACCTAATCTTTTAATGTGAAACAATTATGTTTTATAATCGAAACATAATTTAATTTACAATAACCTTTTATTTTTATAATACGAAAATGTGTTTTTTCATTAAAAGTAAATAAGTTAGTTTTTCCTTCTCAACTTTTTAAAGTTCTAACACATTTTTAATATAACAATAAATTACTTTTTGCTTTTCCACTTTTGTCTAATGTCTAATTCTGTATACAACGGTTTCGTTTTAATTTTTGTATTACAAATATATAGTATATTTTATAAAATATTTTCTATAATAACTTACTAAATGTTACACATTAATAAAAATGTTATTTATTAATTAAGTGTAACATATATTTATCAATATCTTTATAAAATACTGAATTTAAATTTTAACCTGGTAACAAATCAGGAATATAAATTACTAATTAACTTCTATAATTTTGTTAAAGATTTAGCCTAATTTTAAAAACTTTTAACATGATCAAATATAAAAAGCCCATTCCATTAGGCCCATACCCGTATTTTCTGTACATATAATTATTGTTAATTATCATCAAGAATTCTATTACTTCGATTTTTCTGGAATTTCCTGCCATTTGAACAGAAGATTGAGTCATCTCTTCGAAAACCTTCTTCCTCTTTGATATAAATCTCAATCCATGGAGAATGTAAGTACTATTATGTGAGATACTTTAATTTTGTTATTTTTCTTATTTGATACTGTTCTAATCTTTTGAGCCCTAATTTATATTAACCGAAGATGATTTTTAGTCACAGTCTTTAATGTTGTTGTTTAGGGTTTAGTGATAATATCGAGCTTTTCTATTTAGTTCGTCTTCAACAATTTTATAAACTGATTATACTCTCTGTGCATGCTTGAGGTTGTTAATGTAACAACTCGGATTTTCCATATATTATATCCGACCCGCTTTTATGTTCAGGTTATTTTATCAAATAAAGTACCGCATTCATCGAGTTATTGTTATAATACTATTTTTAATTATTTATTTTAAACATATTTATAACTTTCATTCATATACACAATTCACCCTAAACTATAGTTTTATCTCTTTATGTTTCCATCTAATAAGTTCAGGGATCAATATGCAAATCTGAAAAATAATTATATTAATATATTTTTTTAATAAACCAGATCCATACCCTCTTTCTGAACCCGAATCCATTTTGGAATCAAACCCGATGACCCGTTTACGTTTCTTGAGCCTTAATCCTCTGTATAACTTTGGAAATTATCTTATTAGATCATTACTGCGTGTATTGCGTCCTCACCGACATCTAGAATTAGGAAATTGATATATTATTGATTCGTAATTAGTTATATAACGAACCCATCGTATATGATTTCTGGAATTACTTTCACACATCATAATAATGTAATTAAACTCACATACATCACCTCTGGAACCCGACAAACCTAGCATCTGTTTAATTGCATCTTACCAGTTCGTAAGGATCGATTGTAATTCATTTATGCGCCGTCAATGGCTGTTAGCCTTTCATCATAAATCTGTCCACTAAACAGGTAATTATTGTATGATTTGTGTTCGTCTCTAAGCCTTTTACATTAGCCCCAATGTTAATTAAACCAAGAACAAACGAATCGACTGATTTAAATTTCTAGGGTTCTTGTTTGAATTTGGATTTATCTCTTTATATATTTAACTAACATCTTCTGTATGTTAATAAACAAACACACCAACGCAGGTGGCTGGTGTTGGCTTATTAACTTCGTTAAGCCGGCTACCGGCATGGGTTCTAGTCCCGGTAGATGTAGTTTTAGGTTTTTATTTTTTTACTTTGCTGTAAATTGTTTTAAGACTTCTAGAATCATATTAAATAATATTAATTATCAATAAAACTTTATTTTGTTAAAAGCCGACACTTTTAACTCAAGTTTTTCTTGTCGTTGAACGTCTTTACAAACTCGTCATATATATATATACATATATAATATTATATTATATTACTTTTTAATCGTTAACATAATAAACGTGTTAAACACGTTAAATAAAACTTTATCTTTAAAGCTTCGTTAACGATTCAAGGTATATTTTTATTTAAACATTATTATTTTAATTTATTTGTTTACTTATACTTATTAATCTTAAACCATGTTATATTTATTTATTTACACATAATTAATTGTTTGTTCTTATTTTATTTATTCAAATAATTATGAGTATAACTCAAGTTATATTAATCAAATTATTTTAAGTAATTTATATATTTATTTATTTATATATTGTTATTTTAAGCATACCTTATATTTTAATTCTTTAAAATTGTTTTAAGTATTTTATAGATATTACTTTTAGTTTAAAGGTAATTTTGTAAATAATAAAAAGTGACGTTTCTTATAAATGATAATCAAAAATATTAATCCTCACAATAATAATCCATATAGAAAATAAAATGTTCAATCAATAATCATTTTAATCACAACATGACTCGAATCACATCGTGTAAGGCCCCGTTACCGGTAGCCCTAATTTAGTGTTGGATTTACTCATAAACACAATTCTTAATATCAGAGTTAATTAAAACTTTACGCGGAATATAAAACTTCAACCATAACATTTTACATAACCTTCAAATCTTGTCATATAAAACATTCAGAGTTATTTAAACATAAAACATGGTCTTTAAAACATCACAACATTTCTTCGAGATGCCAGTATCTTCGATTCCATGCCATGTGTCTTCAATCATGCGAGCTGCCTCAACCTATTTGCCTGCGTGCATACTAAAAGTCAGCTACGCTGAGTGAGTTCTAGTTAATCACATAACTTACTTTACATACACATATACGTGCCCGAAGGTACGCATTACAAACTTAAACTGTCCATCATTCCTTCATATACATTCATAGCTATCCTTACGTTATAAAGAGCATTCGCCCTACATACCTCGGATATTATTAGGGTCCGGTCACCCTTCATCCTCGGATATTATTAGGGTCCGGTCACCCTTCATCCTCGGATATTATTAGGGTCTGGTCACCCTTCATCCTCGGACATTATTAGGGTCCGGTACCCTGCATCCTCGGATATTATTAGGGTCCGGTTACCCTCCATCCTCGGATATTATTAGGGTCCGGTCACCCTTTCTTCCATACCTTCATACCATACCTTTCTATATACATAATTCTATTTTTCATACATACATACATCATTCATTTTTCATATATAATAATTTATCATCGAACCTTTACCTGGTAGTATATGCAATATCCGAAGATCGTTCATGTACTATTTACATACCATACATATATAACTCATACATCATAATACATACTTCATTCAACATCAATCATACACCATATATATCATTCATAACTTTAGCTACCACCTGACGGTCCATGCCATATCCGAAGATCGTTCATGCACCGTCAAGCAATCATCTTACATAATTCATATAAGGCATACACTTATCACTTAAGGTAAGTGTATTAACTATCACATCGAGTATGCACACAGCCCCGAATACATAACAAGGAAGTGGGGCTAGAAACTCATCTGAAGTCGGTTACGTTCACCATTAATTGTTACTCCTTTCTTCAGTTGGGCACGGCTAACTGTATAATAATTATATGCATCAATTAACTATCACTACTCATCTCGTGTTTCTTGTCTAATTATAACCCTCAACGAACGGGGGTCCGGGGGCAGCGCCCCTGGCAGCGGGGTCTAGGGGCGGCAGCCCCTAGCAGGGTCCAGTGGGTAGAGCCCTGGCTGGGATCGAGCTGGTTACACATTTTTAATTCCATTAACTGTCTTTACACATTTTCCATTAGAATTTTGAATCATTATTTAATTAGCTAACTTAAAAGTCCAATGACTTCTTTGTAATTAAATCATTCTTTTCTAAGTCCAGGGACTGTTCTTGTCATTTCGTTAAACTTCTAATTCGTTACTGGTTCATAACGAATTGGCTTATCATAGCGAACTGGTTCCTATAACGAATTGGACCCTTTAACGAACTGGACTCCTTAATGAATCAATTCCATAGCGAACCAGTCCATATAACGAATTAGTCCATCTAATTCGTTATCTCTTCTAATGAACTGGTCATAACGAATCACGGGTAATTCGTTACCCTTTTCCTTAGCGAATCAGATACGAACTAGAGCTAGTAAGTTAAGCTTTCATTAGCGAATTCACTTGACGAATCACCCCTAGTTCGTTAATTCTCCGTTAACGAATTAGGGTTAGGGTTTGTCAGAGAATGTCCGAAAAATTCTCTGACATCCTCAAATACCCAGCCGCATTTCCGGCGCCGCTGTGCCGGAAAACCGGGCGGTGGCCGGAAAAACGTGTTTCGGCACCGTTTTCACCGTTTTTCGTCCCGTTTGATCCAAATCTGAGCTAGGGTGATCCCTAGGCTCATCTTTTGCTCGGTTAATACCCGATTCCACCCGGATCTCGTGACTTTAACAGTTTAAAGGTGTCGGCTCGTCGTTTCGCGACTAAATCTAACGGGTTTAAGCTCATACAATATTATACTACCATTACCTTAGGTTAGTGCTCGGTTTCCTTCTTGGTTTCGGCTTAGGCAAAGAGAGAACTAGAGAGAGAGCTTGAGTGTGTGTTTTGGAAGGTGTATGGAATGTGTGAAATGAATGATTAATGGGCATTTATGACTTATATAATTATGGATCATGGGCTTAAGCCCATGGTCCCTTCCTCTTTCTTTCATAGCCCAAGTCCATAACTCATATCCATTTAACCCAACACTAGCCCGACTCAATATAACTTGTATTTTCATTTATTAACCGAAACTATAAAACAGGATGTTACGCATCGAAACTTTAAATTCATTATACGCGCTGCGTCATTATTAATTAATTCATTTTAACATTATTTTAACTAGGAATCCTTGACGGTATATCCCGAAGGGTTCATCTTTCTCATCATCATTCTCATTTGTATTTTGTTCATTCAATCAGGTGAGTATTTCACTCCCCTCTTTTACTTATTTTAACCATTTTGGGGACATATGCGTTCGTATATATTTTAATATTATATAGTACTCAACCGCAACTGTTTATCCTTATGTGTTTATCAGTTTGCCTAACTTGCTATTTGTTTACTTGCTTTATTTGAATACTACTTGCTTATTTCGGCAACCGATGTCCATTTTTATGGCACGGTTTAGTCCTTGCTTGGTAACCAATGTCCATTTATATGGATTGGTTAAACCCTTTCTTTATGGTTTGTTTTCTTTATGGTTTGCTTTCTTTATAATTGTTTGACTGTTATATGCTATGGCTTATCTGTATATCTCACAGGAACAGTTTGCACTTTTACTTATTATTATATAATGTCTCAAATCTGGTGTTATACTCACTCAACATTGTGTTGACAAAACCTATTGTATTTTTAACGCATATGCAGGTTGTCGTGTGATGTGGTTCTCAAGCTTGTATTTGAAGAAAACTTAGGTTGCATGCTAGAGAAGAAGATACAAGAATTAGAATATTTGATTTTGTTTTATTTGATTAAAGTTAATTTATGTACTTTGGTTAATTTTATGTAAATGATTATTTAATTAAATCTAATAGATATTGCCACCTTTAATATTGCATGATAGTACCTTGAGAGCTGTGACAATTAGTTCGCCCAGGCATTTCCGTCTTAGGTTGGGGTGTGACAGTTAACTGTAATATGCTTATCATTAAGATAGACAGAATTGTGTTATTAGTTTGTTGATAACAACTTATTGGTTTTTGATTCTTAGTTTATATTTGTTATGTGTCAATGGATTTGTTTTGTTAAGATTTTGGCATAAACATGTTTTAATAGGTCTAATTTCTATATTAACATAATTATATAATTATTAATGAAAGTATATGTATATATAATTTACATAATAACATATCAGTTAGCGTCTTTAACATTTTTTATTAACTCATATTAAATTTTAACTAAACAGAATGTTATTCCTACGGTTTGCATTTTCTATCACAATTTAAACGGAGAGACGGTATGTATGATAAACTATTTATTTATGTTTCAATTCTTGCATTATACTTTACCAACCACATTAAAATAACTTCAGACACTTCCAGCTGTGTTTTGTCAAGATATTTTTGAACCAGGTACTAATATGCACCCGTTTGTTTTATATCACAAAGACAAAGATTGGTTTATTCAAGTTGAATTCACAAACGGACGTTATGTTTTTCAAAATGGGTGGGCTCAATTTGTTGTAGATAATCAGTTGATGTTTGGAGATGTCTTGATTTTTTTCTCCAATTAACGAAAATGAATGGACATTCGTTTACGTTAGAGATCATCCAGTGCATGACGACATGGTTGTTGATGCTGTGGTTCATTACCCTACTCTTAAATATCTTGTAAGTAACGGTGTAAATGAGTTATTAAATAATGAACAAACCTTTTAGTCATTTATAAAAGGATTACATTTATAAAATACTATTGTTTTCTTTTTTTTATTTGTTTGTAGCCATTGAGAGATGATCAGGTTAGAAGCTACTTTAGTTTACAGCCAGGACAGTATGATGAAATCATTGTTGAGTCTGTTGATGGATTAAAATGGAATCTATACATTCAGTGTGTCAAACCGACTACTCCGAGATTTGGTTTTACTGGTATGTGGGAAGACCTGTCCAAGCATTGTAAGCTTGCTGTTAATTATTATTTGGTGTTTCAACGTCTTCAAGGTACGTGGACATTCAGAATGTATGTTTTTGATAACTGTGGTATCGAACGTGTAAATTTTAATGATGATTTGGTATACACTGGTCCAAATCTCCATCCCGAACTCGGTTATGTTCCAATGGTTATTGAGATTAAAAGTGATCATGAATCTGAACCTCACAACCTTGATGAAGGTATTTTTATCTAATTTTTATATCTTATATATTTTTGTACACTTTAGTTTATTAAATATTTTATAACTTATATAATGTGTATTTATAGGAATCGATGTTGCAATAGAAGATGATGTTGGTATGGAAGATGTTGATGAGCCGGTTTGGATATTATTGTTCCTCATGTTCATGAATATAACATTTTAGAAGTGATAGTACGGGATAAGCTGGTAAGTAAACTGATTTTATACAAATAGTTTAATTTCATATGAAGGATGTTCAAACAAATAACTTTTTAATTCTACTTTTATTTATAGCGTTTGCCTGTTGAGTTTGCACGGAACAATAACTTGGATTACGAATCAAATTTGGTTTTAATAAATCCAAATGGTGTTGATGTCTCCACTGAAATTGCTATTGAACTGAATGGCTATAATGAGAGGTATAGGGTTAGAAATTGGACAAGTTTTGTTCGGTTGAATGGGCTTCAGTATGGCACATTGGCGGTTTTCGAGTACAACGAGGCTACTCATTCGTTGATACTCACTGATGTTCTTGGTTGATTTGAACTTGATCATGGATTGTTTTTTATTTTGATACATTAGGGTTTAAACACTACAATTTTGCTAACAGGTTCTATATATATTCTTTTAGCTTTACTTATGTAAATTATCCTACTTATTTTGTTAGATTTAATATGTATGGTTTGTACTACTAATTATCACTTTATGTTATGGATTTTTGGTTATAAGTATAAGTTCATTGTGATTAGTTGTCTTGTATGTATCTTTTATAAGTATATATATATATATATATATAGAGAGAGAGAGAGAGAGAAAGGTTAAAATAAGAAGTAGATTTATCCTAAGAAGTGTAGAAAGTGTGTTTTCACCACTATATCTATTAAAACACACCGAACAAAAAACACACCACAACTAAAATAAAACACACCAAACAAAAAACACACTTTCCATATCCACCGTCAGATCAACATATCTAACGCACCAGATTACTTCTCACACTTCTTAGACAAACTTCACTTCTTATTTTAACCTCACCCTATATATATATATATATATATATATATATTGTGTGTGTGTGTGTAACAATTATTACCTATAATATTTATTGTCAGAAGTTCATTAGGAAACAAATATATACAACCTAAACTTGAATGTCATTAAATACTTATTCTATACAATAATTCCTATATAATTATCTATGCTATAAAATATTTATTTAAAAAAATCTTTTAAATTATTAAATACGAATTCTTATATGTTATTTATTTTTAGGAATTAATAATTAAATTAACTATAATATTGTAAAATTGATTATCATACATTCAGTGCAGATATTTTTTTTATTTTAGTCCTCATATTTCTAATTTATTATTAACATATTTCTTCCAAAAATAAACAAATCCTAATATTAAGACAATTATTGTTTCCATTCAAAGAATATATTTAACAGTTTTTGTGCATATATACTTTGTCACTTTTCATATAAATAAACTTCCTAAACATAACTTAATTTTCGTTCCTTCATACATGTTCTTTATAAACCAACCGAATTATTGATTTTGTAAGTGTTTTCAACATTCTATATATATTTTTCGAAAAATTTTTGGGTAGGATGTGAAGCATGTCATAGGTTTATGTTTTTGCAGAAACCAAACATTTTTCGGATTAATTTTTTGTTCACAAATACCAATTATAAAGTTTTATTTTTTTCCATTTCATTTTTATTTAACTACTGTGCCGTCTTTGATGTTTATACAAACCCAAATATATAGATATATAAAATTGATTCTTAAGAAAGCAGTTGTTAAATTTTGGTTTTTTTCATTTTTGTGTTTAAAATTTTATTGTTTAAGATATTCCGGTATTCTTCATTTACATCGATTTTCATTTTGAGTGATATAATCTAATGGTGTTTTATAGCTTTAATCTATAAGACTTTATTTTTGCATCTTATGGTTCAGTAAAGTAGGCTTAACGCAACTTTGAGGGTTGTTATCTATATTTTGTGAAGATGTCTACATCCAAAAAGAAACGAAAAAATGAAGGATCTTCATCTTCTCAAAATAAGCTAAGTAATAGTGGTAGGTAGAATTATTTTATTTGTTTCTACCCAATTAATGATATTTCAATGGTTTTAATTTGTTTAACGGTGCAATAATGTTATTATTTTAATTTTTCATTTTTTTAAATGTAGGCCAAAGTCAACGTTGACCATTGTCTACCATATCCAATAATACAAACTACATCAATTATCAATCAACACCGATTGTCACTCTACCATATCAAGCAAGAATGTAAATTTTATTAAATCATGATTTTCAATTTGAAATCACATTTTAAATAGAATAATATTTGATATTCATAAATTTAGGTAGTTGTAATTTACCGCTTAAAAGTTACCAAGATAATATAGATCGTTTATCTAATAATACAAATTCTTATCCGCATCCAACCTATTCCTCCTTTAATCCTTGTGTCCCTGGTACGTTAATAAAATAATCGTTATTACTATATTATTTATCAGTTTTTTGTTTCTCATTGTGTTTTTTAATATGTAAAACGTTACAGTTAAACACATCTTTGAGACCTTGCAAAATATTTCATCATCAACACAAGTATCGTGTTTACAATCTAATAAGGAAAACGTGTCTCCATCAACAATTTTGAATGTCCACTCTTCGAATGTAGTAAACAACGGTTAGTATTTACAAATTGTTTTCAACATAAATATACTCTTTGAATATTTTTATTAGTTTTTAAAACCTTTATTTTGGCTTAAATACTGATATTACAACCTTTGTAATTTCAAGACCCTCAAAGATGTACACCATTTTTCAACTATGCTAAGTCTAAAAGGAAAGAAAGATGATCAATTTTAGATGCAAAAAGAACTTCCTCTGTTGACGGGAAGAAAAATGTTCAAAAAAATACATGTTTAGGTATATTGCATTTTCTTTATAATTATTATTTTTCTTTTTTTGTATTATTTTTAAATAAATGATAAGCATATGGCGTAATACAATTTTCAAGTTTGTAAATTGTATTAAAATTATTAATTTTATTATAAAATTTATTTATAATTGAAAATTAACAAATCAAATGTCTATTACAGGTTCTTCTAATATACCTGTTAGTGGTTTAAGCAACAATCAAAATTATTTTCCCCATACAACATATAACTCATGTATTCCTTGTGTTCCTGGTATGTTATTAAATTGTTGTTCACTATGTATTGTCGTCATCAAATTTTGTTTCTCATGTTTATGATTAATATTTTAAACGATACAGTTAATCGAGTTTTTCACAATTTGAAAAATATACACTCATCCACACAACTAATGCATGTGCAATCTAATAAGGAGAACCTGTCTCCATCAACATCGCCAAATGTCTACTCTTCGATTGTATTAAACAATGGTTAGTGTTTTAAAATATTTAAAAGTAAACAGCTTTGAAAACCTTTACTTATGCTTAAATATTGATATTATTACCTTTTAAATTTCAAGACTCTAAAACATCAACACCATTTGTGAACTCTGCTGCGTCCAAAAGGAAAGAAAGACGATTAATATTAGATTCCAAAAGAACTGCTTCTGTTGACAGGAACAAAACTGGTGTCCAAAGTAACTCTTCAGGTATATTTTGTTTTAAATTTAACTATTATTAACATTTATTAGGTCTGTTTTTTTAATGAAACACTTAAAAGTAAATGGAATGCTAATAAATTTTAAGAATAATTTCATTTTAAAAAAAAATAAATTATTTACATTTTCAAGTTCCGTCCGGATTTTACAGCAACAAATAATATTAACATTGTATAATCAAACGTTTCATAATTTGTTAACTTAAAGATGTTACAATTTAACACAAAATAATATTTCATATAATATAATTAATACGGAGTAATTAAAATTTTAATTACAATTTTTCTTTTGAAATATCATATGTGCAGTTGTCGATAT
Organism: Bidens hawaiensis; assembly: GCF_021521415.1. NCBI lineage: Eukaryota > Viridiplantae > Streptophyta > Magnoliopsida > Asterales > Asteraceae > Bidens > Bidens hawaiensis. Next base: position 33,970 of record NW_027499173.1, on the reverse strand, counting down.
TTTGTTGACAACCTTTAAAATATTGAACAGGTCGTATAAATAAATATAATGTTCAAGAAGGATCAAACGCGTCTTCCGTTGTTGATGACATTCCGGAGTCGTCTACAACCTTTCGTAGAAGGTCAAGAAAAAGAACCCCTATAGTACCTATACCTATGGCTGATTTAAATGAACATGCTACAACTACTCATTATCTAAATGAATTAGATGTTTTTAAAGGAATATCATCAAGTATGATATGTATTTCATAATTTACTTTAAATCATTTATTATGTATTTATGTATACTAAGTAACTCCAAATGATTATATTTAAATTTTACTAGAATATCTTGATCATGGAAATCAATCCGTTATGTGTCCAAGTTGCAATGCTTTGTTGTGGAAAGCCGAAGTTAACAGACCAAGTAGTAGTAATGAAGAAGAAGCTTTTTCCCCTTGTTGTTATAATGGCAAAGTTGAACTTCCCGATGTTAGACAACCAGATGATACTTATCTACAATTATTTCGTGGTGATAGTGCCATCAGTAAGTATTTCTTGAAAAACATTAGACGTTTTAATTCGATGTTTTCGTTTACGTCTATGGGAGGAAAGATTGACCATTCTATAAACAAACGCAATTCGACATATACGTTTCGACTTAGCGGTGAAAACTATCATTGTTTGGGAAGTCTTTTACCATTACAGGGTTGTAAACCACAGTTTTCTCAACTTTACATTTACGACACGGAAAACGAGGTTTCAAACCGTCAGGGTGTTTTTGGGTAAATACTTTAAACGATATTCTTCCACTTTTGTTATGTTATTAATTTTTAGTATAAGTATTATTATTTATAATTTTAGGAAATTTACTTTTTTGTGGGCAGTGATAATAAAGCAAAAAACGATGAGCTGGAGATTCATATTATTAATTATTTGAAGATGATGTTAGATTCAAATAATCATTTGGTCCAAGCTTATCGGATGGTAAGAGATTGTTTTGAAGAAAACCCATAACTCGATTTGAAGTTGCGTATTATTGGAACAAGACAGCATGATGCGAGACAGTATAACTTACCATCAAGTTTTGAAGTTGTCACTTTAATCGTCGATGATATTGGTGACGCTGTCGATAACCGAGATGTAATTGTTACCAAGCAATCTGGTTCCTTAAAGCGTATAAGTGAACTTCATCCATTGTATACACCTCTTCAATACCCGTTGTTTCATCCTTTTGGCGAGGATGGTTATCAGGTTAATATACTTCATAAGAATGTTTCATCTTCATCAACCGTAGCACGCAAGAAGGTTACAATGCGTGAGTTTTTTGCTTATCATATTCAAGATAGGCCAAATATGTTTTCAACCATGTTAAATGGTAGGCGTTTGTTTCAGCAATTATTAGTTGACAAATATACGATGATGAGGCACAAAGATTACATTTATACGCGGTAAAAAACATGAGCTTCGATGTGATACTTACCAAATTTTACGAGGTATGCAATCTGTTGGAAATACTGATGTTTCAACTACTGGTCAACGTGCTATTCTACCATCCTCATTTACTGGTGGAGCATGATATATGATGCAAAACTACCTAGATGCTATGTGTCTCTGTAGATGGTTTGGTTATCCCAATTTTTTCATAACCATAACCTGTAATCCCAATTGGCCAGAAGTTAAAATATTTCTTAAGGATACAACGTTAAAGTCGGAGGATAGACTTGATATTTTATGTTGGCTTTTTAAGGTCAAACTTGATGCAATGATTAAATTGGTGAAGGATAAGTCTTTGTTTGGAAAGGTTCAAGCAGGTAAATTTCATTAATTTGATGAGTATAAATTTATAAACATGATCTACTTTAATATTTTACTTTGTATAGACTTAAAATTCAATTTAAACAAACAGATTATTTGTTTACCTATTAAAACTTGTGGAATATTTACTTTTATTATGTATGTTGCAGTTATTTACACGATAGAGTTTCAAAAAAGGGGGCTACCGCATGCTCATATTTGCATATTTATGCATCCATGTAGCAAGATTCATAATCCACAAGATGTAGATAAATTTATTTCTGCTGAGATTCCAAACAAAGACAATGATCCAGACCTTACAAGCTTGTATCTGATCATATGATTCACGGTCCGTGTGGTGATGCTAATCCGAAGTGCACGTGCATGGTAAACAAAAAATGCTCCAAAAGTTTCCCAAAAATGTTTAATGATGAGACAGTTGTTGATTCGCAAGGTTTTTCGGTATACAAAAGAAGAGATAACGGGCAATATGTTGTTAAGTCAGATATAATGATGGATAATAGAACTGTTGTTCCATACAACAAGACTCTATTAAAACAATTTCAAGCACATATTAATGTTTTGTGGTGTAATCAAGATGGATCGATAAAGTATTTGTTCAAATACATTAATAAGGGTCCAGACCGAGCAACAATTTCTCTTGTACAAAAGAACAATGGTGATAAACCAAATCCTAATTTAGATGAAATCAAAGCGTTTTATGATTGTAGATATGTCTCTGCATGCGAGGCAACATGGAGTATATTTTCATTTCATGTGCATTATAGGATTCCGTCTGTTATGAGACTTGCTTTTCATTTACCCGGTGAGCAACAGGTAATATATGGTGCTAACGAAGATATTGAAGATATTTTAAACAATACAACTAATGCTTCTTCGATGTTTACCGGCTGGTTTGAGTGTAATAAGAGCCATGACCTTGCAAAAACTCTCACATATGCAGAGTTTCCAACAAAGTATGTCTGGAAAAAACAGTTACGTAAATGGGAACCTCGCCTAAGGGGTTTTGCAATAGGTAGAGTTCATGTTGTTCCACCCGCATTCGACGAGGCTTACTATCTAAGAATATTATTAAATAAGGTTAGAGGCCCAGAATGTTTTGAAGACATTCGAACAATTGATGGAGTTGTGTGTGAAACTTTTCGAGATGCATGTTACAAAAGAGGTCTTTTAGATGATGACAAGGAATACATAGAAGCCATTGAAGAAGCAAGTCATACCTCTACCGGATATTATTTAAGAAATTTATTTGCTACAATGTTGATTACTTATAGTTTATCTAGACCTCATATGATACCGAGACCATGAATAACGAATTTAACAATTTGTTTGATTTGTTAACAGATGAACAACGAGGGGTTTATAACGAAATAATGAGTGCTTTTATTGATAAAAAAGGTGGAGTTTATTTTGTTTATGGTTACGGCAGTACTGGAAAAACTTATTTATGGAAAACCTTATCTGCATCAATAAGGTCAAAGGGAGAAGTTGTGTTGAATGTCGCTTCAAGCGGTATAGCTTCTTTGCTTTTGGAGGGTGGAAGAACCGCACATTAGAGATTTTTAATACCTATTAGTTTCATCGAAGATTCCATTTGTCCGGTAATATTACAATCCAGTTTATGTTAATTTTTATATTAATGATTTTTTTATTATATATGGCTTTATTTGTTATTCCAATATCAATTTACCTTTAAATATCTTACTTTGTTTATGTTTTTTTATTCTTTCATAAATAGGTTAAAGGAAATACCGACATATATGAGTTATTGAAAAAGACAAGCTTAATAATTTGGGATGAGGCACCCATGATTCATAAGCATGCTTTCGAAGCGTTGGACAGGACTTTAAATGATGTTATGAATGGTGATTCTGGTAATACTTCCGAAGCACTTTTTGGAGGTAAGGTTGTTGTTTTTGGTGGTGATTTTCGGCAAATCTTGCCCGTTGTAACCAACGGTACAAGAAGTGAATGTGTCAACGCTTGCATAAATTCTTCTTATATCTGGTCAAAATGTAAAGTTCTTAAACTAACTAAGAACATGAGGCTTACAGTTGGATGTCGATCTACAGACGTTGAAAACATCAGAGTTTGCTGATTGGCTGTTAGACATAGGTCAATGAAACGTTGGTGGTCCAAATGATGGACAGTCTGTTATTGATATTCCAGACGATCTTTTGATTTTGAACTCAGTTGATCCGATGGGTGATTTAATAAGCTTTGTGTATCCTAATATATTAGATAGATTCAACGAACTTACTTACTTTCAGGATCGAGCACTTTTGGCACCTTTGAATGAGGTTGTTCAAGAAATTAATGAATGTATGTTAGCCATATTTCCTGGTGAAGAAGTCGAGTATCTAAGTTTCGACAGTTTAGCTGAATGTGAAGATGTTTCAGGGGATTTTGATCCACAATTGTACTCTCCTGATTTGTTAAATGGTTTAAAGATTTCAGGAATACCAAACCATAGATTGGTCCTCAAAGTTGGTGTTCCCATCATGCTATTAAGGAATATTAATCATAAAAAGGGTTTGTGCAATGGAACGCGCCTTCAAGTCATTAGTCTCTGTAGGCGTGTAATTGAAGCTAAAGTTGTCTCCGGTACGAATATAGGATATCGGACTCTAATTAGTCGAGTAAGTCTTACACCAACTGATAAGAAACTACCGTTCAGATTAAAAAGAAGACAGTTTCCTATCTCAGTATGTTTTGCCATGACAATCAACAAGAGTCAAGGTCAATCTTTGTCAAGAGTTGGATTGTATCTTAAAGATCCAGTATTTTCCCATGGTCATCTTTATGTGGCTTTGTCAAGAGTGAAGAATCGATATGGTATTAAGTTAGTGATACTCGACAAAGAATCAAAGCTTACAAATAAAACAACAAATGTTGTTTACAAAGAGAATTTTGGAAACGTAGAATGATAAATAGTAAATTTGTCATCTATTTGAAATTGTTCTATTCTACACTTATGGTTATCATGTGACTTTTTTTGTTCTATACTTTTTTTATTTAGTTCTAAAGCGTTTTGTATTTGTGTATGTTATTATATCTTATAAATTGTTATTAAGTTATAAATAATTATTTAATGTTAATATATACAAAAAAACCGGATCCAAATGTTTAATAAGATGCAATTGTTTATATGAGTATTTCAATTTTTAGTTAAAGTATTTAAAATAGTATATATAATATCTAATAAAATATTACAAATATAGGGTAACTATACATGATATACTCATTAGATAGATATAATCATTTAGATCTTTGGAAAACTAAACCGTCACTTCATTTATATATTTTATAATTATCAATTTAATTCATCATCATCATCTTCTTCTTCTTTTACACTTTAAAGGTTTTCATAACAAAATTAATATCAAAAAAATGTCTACCATTGTCAATTGGAAGTTTTCTACGTTTTTAAGTAAGTATAAATTCCTGTTTAGCGATTTTCTCATGATACACAAAGATAATATTGAATCTATGATGATGTTTAATAACCTCCTTAAACATCAGATTCATGAGATTGGTGTTCGGAAACTTTCTCCATGTATAGAGGAAACCAATCTCATTAATCTTTTACATCATTACCTTGATGATCTTCACCAAGATGTTTTACCGTTTTAACATGTTAGGGATTGGTTTTTTTATCCTAATCAAAACAAAGTTGTTATCAAGTTTGAGAATGGCCAGTATAAAAATTTGAATCCTAAACAACTATTGTCATGTGATGATTTGTTCCTTTTGAGAGAGCTAGATATGTTGAAGTTATCTAATCATAGAAAAGAAATTGCACATCTTGAGTTGGAAAGGGAGGTTGGTTTGAAGGTTAAATGGTTAGCCGAATGTGCAAACTATGAAAGTGATTATGATGGTTATCCGGAAAGTTTGTTGTCCGATGATGAAGGAGAAAGTAATATATTAATGCTTTAGATATTGTTCATATATTTAATAAAACATGTATATTGTCAACATCTTTTTAGACCAACTAATAACTATATTTATGAACTTTAGATTTTTAGGTTGTACATAACAATTTTGTAATGCTTAGATGTTAGTAATTATTAAACATGTTGTTATGTTAAGTTTAATTTAATTGAATATTGTGTTGTTTTTATAACTTTTTAGGTTATTAGGAAATGGGAGTTTATGTTGGTATAACTTTTGAAGACTTTGATGATGTTTTAAAATCAAAGAACATGGTTAGTGTGTTTGTTAATGTCTTTTGGTTGCTTTGCTTCATTTAACTTATTGTAATTTTGAAGTTTGAAGGTTAAGACAATGTAATTTTATAATACTTTTGTAACAAATATGAACAAGTAGTATGTTAACCTAAATCTATGTTTAAATAGATTTTTTGTAGTGACATGTTATTCCACCCGCGTGTCACGCGGGTCAATAACCTAGTTTATTATACGAATTGTTTACTTAACAAGCACATATTTAACCCAATATTGGCTAAGCCTATCTTATTTGTTGTTGGGAATGCTTTGGACTTTGTTGATCTAGATGAGACTAAGTATCTGAGTTGAATTGGAAAGTAACATATAATTTTCAGTAGCGTCTTAATTATTCTAATCTACCCAGAGTAGTTGTTTATGTCAAACTTTTGATGACTACGTTGACCTTTTGTAATGTTGATTTTGATGTTTGGTGGTAACCTGTTGTGAATCATGCTAAATTTGTGTATTTGGTACCGCCTCTAAATTTGTGATTTTGATTTTGATGTTGATGGTCCTAAGTCTATTTCAATAATTATATCCACCATTTAAGCATACATTATGAATATTTTCGTTTACATTATTTAAATTGTTTAATTAGTTTTTTTCTATAATGTGCAGATTTGGAACATCCTTGTCGAGAATCCAGATATGTTCAAACGTGTAGCAATTGCTGCAGGCTCAAATGTGACCCTTCTTGCTGATCTAATGTTCGTGTAATTATGCCTATAGAAATTCTACATCATGCGGCAGCACAAGGAGGTGTTTTACTCTTATCATTCACCTCAATATATTGTTTTGTTGATCAGTTCTTCATATAAGCAATAGAAAACATGATACATATTAAACCTATGAACTTGTTACAGCATGGAGAGTAGTAATCACAGCAGAGTATGATGTAGCCGACGTGTTTTTCATCTTGATCGAGTTTCCCTTTAGGATGTACAATTAAGGATGGTGTTAGAGTTCTTGAGAGAAATCCGGTTTCAGAGAGAGAAGGCACACAAAATTGTTATGTTAGTGTGATTAGATTATGATGTTAACACTCATTTTTAGTTTTAAACTCAAACTGGAGCAGAGAAATACAGTTATTGAATTGAACATCAGCTCAAGACCTCCATTAATCATACTGCAGTCCTTATTTAGAACCTAAGTAGTTATGATCAAAATTTTCAAGTAAGTCATTCAGAACGTTTGATTTGTATAATAATTTGTCTATATGGCATTATGCATGCAAAACATATTAAGACACATACAAAATCAAAAGTAGTGAGGAAAAAATAGTAGTTAAATATTCATAGTACGATATGCAGTTCTACATGGTCATCAATAAATCCCTCATGATTATAAGCGTTTTCATGACACTTACGGGTAATAAACCTTTAGTTATAGGATCCTTAAGCATTTCATGAATGTATTCAATACGAGAATTTAGTCTCCTCAATGTGTTCATAAAAGAAAAATTATTTTCATATCGAATTTTAATGCAGCACCTCTCATACTGTTATTGTTTGAGAAAACATGGTATGAGATAGATTTATTGCTAATTGCATTGTGATTAATTAACATATTATGTCATTATAACTTAGATTGTTGTTATCAATTCACTATGACTCCTCCATGAGATAGATTTATCTACTGACATAAGAATACATCCCAAAATTACATTTTGTTATATTTGAATATAACAAAGTTTAGAGTAATCAATCGGTTTGAGTTCTCACTTTTATGTTTAAATTATCACATATTGTTATGATATCTATCATGTCAGGGATATCTCTGAGATCTATCATATCAAAGTATGTATGAGCAATTCTTTGACTTAAGTAACATATACTTATCAAAGAATGCCATCTATATAAGGACACATTTGATTTAGTTGCTCCCACTCATTTTAAGGTAGGTACATTAATTCACTTCGTTCTTGATGAAAATAATTATATTAAGATTTCATCACATTATGAAGTTTGCATTAACCCATACATGGATTTTAGTGACTTGCATACTAACTGTTCTTTGACCTTTGATTTAAAACTTTCAGGTTGTTTTATGAATATGTAATATGTAAGTAAGTTGTTAAGGAAAGTTGTTTTGATTGTGCAAAACGGTCTATAAAAACTTAACATAACCTAGACACTCTAGTTTTAAATTTATAAATCTAGACTATCCTAATGCTAGACCACTAGACAGGCAAGTGTACCTATCAACTGTAGTAAAGCCTAATGAAGTCCGGATATCGAACCCAAAGGACACTAGCGACACCTAAACTAGACTCTGACTAATAACTTAAATAAATTGATTTTATTGATTTTTTGTCTTTTTTAATTATTAACTATAAATTAAATAATACTTAAACTAAAACTGACACGGAAAAATCTGACTAGAACTCAAATATGGGGAACAACTACCTAGGTAAGAAATCCTACTAGTCAACTCGTAAACTCTCGGAATTGGATTATTGGTACCGTATTCTAAAAATATGAAACTTAAGGAATAACTAAAGTATGCTAGATCACCTCCCGGTCTCACCAACAATACCTAAGAACCCTAGATATGATGTAAGCTCAACGGTTCAATGTTTGGATTACCTCCCAGTCTCACCTTACCTAACTATGCTAAGGTACCTAAAGATTAAATCACCTCCCGGTCTCTCTAATCACAAAACACCCTAAGGCGTAAAGGGGTATTTTTATTAAATTCGGTTATAATTCGGATCTGTAAGAATCTAAAGGAATCTAGGGTAACTCACTCCCGTGCAATCACTACCCAAACCCGCAAAAGGACCAAAATAGACGACACTTAATTACCTCCCGGTCTCTCTAGTGGCAGAATATAAGGTATCTCTAAATTCTCAATTATCGCTCCTATGGAAAACGTTAACAATAAACCATAAACTAGTTGTAAACACACAGTAAACAACCTAATATGCATCCATATATGAAAGACATTCACAAAGAAGCATATGGAACAAAAACTGATAATAAATTAATACCAAATACGCATATGCATCACAACCAAATAAAATAAAAACTTTACCAAAACATGAGCCAATCAATTAATAATCCAAAACCGAAAATAATACGAGTCTAAAAAGTATTCATCCAAACCCAGGCAGTCTAATAGTTTAGCCAATCATAATTACGAATGAAACAAATATAAAATATATATTATGGTTCATCGTAAAAACAAATTAAAATAGTTGAGCTACTTGCATGTGAGCTTAAATTAATTGAGTTGTGTGCTAGCTTGCTTAATTAATTCACTTTGACTTATTGACGAGCTTGCCTTGTTGCTTCCTTAAAACCTTTTCTTTGAATTTTTGTAACTCACGGCCGCACCACACCCTAGGGGTGGCCCCCATGTTCTCGTATCTGACTTCTCCATATTCTAAGAGTTTTTTATATATATATATATTTTCAAAACCTTTAAGTTAACTTATGGCCCATTAGAGTAAACCTTAGCCCAGCCGACTTCCGTATCAGTAACTTCTTCATTGCAACCAATATTGAAACTACTTCATTCCAAGCCCACTTTGCATCTCATCACATGGACTTCTTTCTTTTGAATGGACTCGAACCTATGCATAAAATGGATTCAAATTAATATATCATCTTAAGCATATATTGACATAATAATTAATTACGTTGGAGTGCCAGTAGACACAAATAGTAATTGACATTTATAATATGTTTTTTATATATTAATATACTTGTCACAATTAATTAATTTAATAATCCATTTAATTCATAAATTTTAGTATCCAAAAGTTGTGTACAAAACAGGAGGATCGATCAAATATGAACACACAAAATAAGCATACCAATAGTTATGATTGTAGAGTCTATTTACTTATTTTTGGCTCATTTGCTCTTAAACTTTTAACTTTTAAATATGAACACAGAGCTAGTATAAATTGATATAAAAAACAACTTCAATCAACTCAAAGTGTAGGGAATATATATAATATTTATATATAATTTAGCTCATATCATGTTTCAATGTTCATTTAATGTAGCTCTAAATTATTTTAAGCTACTTGAACAATGACAATGTAAAATCCCGTTTTCTGATTTCGGTTAATAAACGAAATATGAGTTATTATGAGTCGGGCTAGTGTTGGGTAAATGGGTATGGGTTATGGATTTGGGTTATGAAAGAAAGAAGGAAAGATCATGGGCTTAAGCCCATGATCAATAATTATATAAACCATTAATCACCCATTTAATTCATTTTACACGTACTCCATACACCACTAAAACACACACTTAAGCTCTCTCTCTCTCTCTCTAGTCCTCTCTCTAGCCGAAATATAGAAGAGAAAACTGATCCCTACCCAATGTATGATAGTATTTTGTTGTATGAGCTTAAATCCGTTAGATATAGTCACAACGACGAGCCGACGCCTTTAAACCGTTAAAATCACGAGATCCGGGGGAATCGGATATAAACCGAACCTAAGATGAGCTTAGGGGTCACCCTAGCTCAGATCTGGATCGAACGGGACGAAAAACGGTGAAAAATGGTGGAGAAACGAAGATATCTCGTTTTTCCGGCAAGATTTCTGGTTTTCCGGCGATGACGGCGCCGGAAAGGTGGCGCCGCCGGTGAAGAGAATGTTTGAAAGGACATCTGACATTCTGTCAAATGCCCTAAACCCTAGGCACGTGTAACGAACTGGGCACGCCCATTCGTTAAGGAAAAATAACGAATTAGCCTAATTCGTTAAGCATTTCGTTATTCGTTAGACAGTTCGTTATGGGAAATGACGAATGAACCCTCATTCGTTAGAAGGGTCATTCGTTATAAAAGGGGGGTCATTCGTTACAAGGTTCAGTACGTTATATGCTCCAATTCGTTATAGGGCTCAGTTCGCTATTAAGATCAATTCGTTATTAAGTAACGAATTAGCCAATTCGTTATAGGAGAATGAAGTAACGAATGAAATCAATTTCGCTAAGGACGAGATAACGAACTCAGGTTTAATAAAATGACAGATTGGTCCTTGGACATATAAAAGAATGGTTTATTTACAAAGAAGCCCTTGAACTTTTAAGTTAGCTAATTAAATAATGATTCAAAATTCTAATGGAAAATGTGTTAAGACAGTTAATAGAAATAAAATTTTTCCAAGCTGACCTGGCAGCTCGACCCCAGCCAGGGGCTCTGCCCCTTGGACACTGTTAGGGGCTGCCACCCCTAGACCCCGCTGCCAGGGGCGCTGCCCCCGGACCCCCGTTCGTTGAAGGCTATAATTAGACTAGAAACGCGAGATGAGTAGTGATAGTTAATTGATGCATGTAATTATTATACAGTTAGCCGTGCCAAACTGAAGAAAGGAATAACAATTAACGGTGAACGTAACCGACTTCAGGTGAGTTTCTAGCACCACTTCCTTGTTATGTTTTCGGGGCTGTGTGAATACTCGATATGATAGTTAATACACTTACCTTAAGTGGTAAGTGTATGCCTTATATGAATTATGTAAGATGATTGCTTGACGGTGCATGAACGATCTTCGGATATGGCATGGACCGTCAGGTGGTAGCTAAAGATATGAATGATATATGTGGTGTATGATTGATGTTGAATGAAGTATGTATGATGTATGAGTTATATATGTATGGTATGTAAATAGTACATGAACGATCTTCGGATATTGCATGTACTGCCAGGTAAAGGTTCGATGATAAATTATTATATATGAAAAATGAATGATGTATGTATGTATGAAACATAGAATTATGTATATAGAAAGGTATGGTATGAAGGTATGGAAGAAAGGGTGACCGGACCCTAATAATATCCGAGGATGGAGGGTAACCGGACCCTAATAATATCCGAGGATGCAGGGTACCGGACCCTAATAATATCCGAGGATGAAGGGTGACCGGAACCTAATAATATCCGAGGTATGTAGGGCGAATGCTCTTTATAACGTAAGGATAGGTATAAATGTATATGAAGGAATGATGGACAGTTTAAGTTTGTAATGCGTACCTTCGGGCACGTATATGTGTATGTAAAGTAAGTTATGTGATTAACTAGAACTCACTCAGCGTAGCTGACTTTTAGTATGCACGCATGCAAATTGGTTGAGGCAGCTCGCATGATTGAAGACAAATGGCATGGAATCGAAGATACTGGCATCTTGGAGAAATGTTGTGATGTTTTAAAGACTATGTTTTGCTTTAAATGACTATGAATGTTTTATAAGACAAGATTTGAAGGTTATGTAAAATGTTTTGGTTGAAATTTTATATTCCGCGTAAAGTTTTAATTAACTCTGATATTAAAAACTGTGTTTATGAGTAAATCCAACACTAAAGTAGGGCTACCGGTAACGGAGCCTTACAGACAATCCTCAAAGAATTCTTTTCTAATATAGATAAGAAGATTCTTTGTTTAAATTTATTCCCTCTTGAATATAACCTTTAATAATCAATCATGCTTCTTAGTGTCTTAACGTTTGTGTTAGGATTTAGTTTAGTTATGAACACCTTTAGGTGTTTCAACAAAATCTGAAACGTTATTCTGACTTATGGAGTTTAGATTGATTTGATAATAATAGCGTTATTCCATTCAGAAGATAGATTGATATTAATTAAAAAATTAGAAAGTTTTAGCCCTATTTCCTTGTTATGTTTTCGGGGCTGTGTGCATACTTGATGTGATTAGTTAATGCATTTACCTTAAGTGGTAATTGTATGATGTGTGATTGTTTTATGTATGATGTATGAATGATATATGAATGCTATAGGAAAGATTGAGAGTACGTATGAAAGTTTATAAATATAAATATAAATAAAGGTATGGTATGATTGTATGAAAAGAAGGGAACTGGACTCTAATAATATCCGAGGCAGAAGGGAACCGGTCCCTAATAATACTCGAGGAAGAAGGGAACCAGACCCTAATAATATCCGAGGCAGAAAGGGAACCGGGCCCTAATAATACTAGAGGAAGTAGGGTGAAATGCTCTTTAAAACGTATAAGTTTGTATGTAAAGTAAGATAAAATATGAAAGTATAAAAATAAGAATGAAGGTATATACTTATGCATGTACGGACGAAAGTAAAGAATGTTAAGTATGTAGTATATGAACGCATTGTATGTTGTCTGATTAACTAGAACTCACTCTCCATCGTAACGCCTGGGTTTTCCAACACAAGGGTTTTACCGAATCACCCAGCAACACCGGGGACTGCAATGCTTTTGTTTTACCGAACGAATAAATGTCGTTTTAAATAGTTTATTTTTTATATATTAATTTAATGAATTTAATTTTTTGTGTTTTAACGATTGGATTGTATCAACGTTGTTTATACCATAATGAATGTAACCAATACTGATCGTAACGTTTGTAAAATTCTACTTTGTTACAAAATAAAAAATCTTTTTCAAGTCTAAAACAGTTAAGGAATAAACCATATTGTCCAAAACCGTTATTTACTCTAAAATATAATAAGACACATTGGATTCTAATAACCTTACTTTTTTTACAGTTGGCCGATAATACTCCACGTCTAAAAATAGTTGCTATCAATCCCACCTTTCACACTAATTGTTTTCATTAGGCATCCGTTAAAAAAAAACTTAACGGTTTTGAATTTCAAACTGATGTTTTAGACCTTTCGATCATAATCGATTGATGTAAAATTTACCTCGAAACGATACTCCAAACAGCTTGATATTTGTTAATTAGAAGTTTAAACACCCAAATTAAAGCACCGTATCATCGTTTGAGCATTGTTTCGAGGTAATTTTTACATCAATGACTCGTATTTTCATTACGATTAAAAGCTCTAAAACGTCCATTTGAAATTTTAAAAAACTTTAATGAAGTTAAGTTTTGTTTTTAAACGGGGTTCAGTAAAAACAGTTAGTATGAAAGATAAGACTAACGCAAGCAAGAAAAAAACAAATTATTATAATCCAATATGCTGAAATAAAATACATTAAACAAAACCACATCAATTAACCATTGTTTAAAGAAAAATAAATAAAAAGCCACACAGACAAAACCTTATCAAGACCAGAACATAACCACACATCTCCTCCATCAAACCCCAAACCCAAACCCACAATGTCAACCACCACCACTCCCACTCACCAACCCACCACTTCACCACCACTACTCTCCGCCCACACCCCCTCCCCCGCCTCCGCCACACCACCACCTGCTTTTACAAAGTGAGCATCCAACACGAAGGCCAAACCGTAGACCTCAAGGTAGAACCAGACGAGACGATACTTGAGAAGGCGTTGGACTCCGGAATGGACTGCAAGCTCGGAGTTTGCATGACGTGCCCGGCGAGGTTGCTCTCTGGAAATGTGGATCAGAGTGAAGGGATGCTGAGTGATGATGTGGTTGAGAAAGGCTACTCATTGCTGTGTGTGTCGTATCCGAAATCGGATTGTAGTATTAAGATTATACCAGAAGAGGAGTTGCTGTCTTTGCAGTTGGCTACGGCTGATGATTGATTAGTTACTTGAGTTTGATGTTTTTATATCATATGAATGCTTTTCATTTTAGATTGTTGTTGCTTGTTATAGTCTATACTCAAATTTTATCACAACTTTTTCGTGTTAGATTTACTATGTTGGACACTCGTGTATTAGATGGGTTGAATTGAATTACTTATTTGGGCTACAAAACTTTGCGTACTGGTGTTAGAGTAGCGAGAACATTGCTTCCTCTTTGGTACCGTAGTGAGAACATCAGTCCGAGGGGTGAGGTGGTGAGCATAATCAGGTAAGACCTACGAGATCCTAATAGATCAGATTCACGTATATACAACAGGGTCGGCACCCGGGTCATGAGAATACCGTTAACTAGGTCCAGGTCGGATACTGCTGGTAGTATCCATTTGCTCCTGGAGGTAAACCTGGTAAGACCCGAACCAATCAGACCTAGTTATTTATAGTAGGGTCGATTCTCGGGTCTTGACTCTAGAGAATGCCATTAACCAGGTTCGGTATTGGTATTGTGGGAAAGACCCATTTGCTCACTCCTAACCAGTCCCCCCTTTGTGTCCACATCGTTAACTTAATTAAAAATTATATATTTATGTATAAGAAATAGAATGTCACATGAACTCGAGGTTAAAGGGATTTAAATTATTACCATCTAGAGGTGTTTGGTTTGTAAATGTGTTTTAAGAATTCCAGTTAAACGCTAAAAGTTGTAACTTGTTTAGCAAATTTCAAAGTCATATGTTGATATGTTTAGAATCCCACATTCCCACTTATACACCCAGTCTAATATGTCTGTTTCAAATTCGATTTGGTATGTCAGCATCTCTGTTCCTTGATCTTGTCTTTGTCAGATCACAAAATTCGCTGCCTTTAATCGGTCGTTGGTCTGGTCTTTGTCTTTAAGTCGCATGTTGGTTCTTCCTAGTTTGTAATTTATTCTTGTTCTTCCAATCTTTTGTTGGTTCTTCGTTGGTGTTAACAAGCTGAGCCTTAGCTCGGGCTCATTTTGTGATCTTTTTCTAAAGTTCAAGCTCGGCTTGTGAGTTATCTTTTCAAGCTAGGGCTCGGCTCGAATATTATTTTATCATTATTTTAAATTCCCTTTTTTTAATTATTTTGAGAAAACTTAAACGAGCCTAACTGTCTAAGATCAGCTCGAGGTCATGTAGTACCTTAATCAAGCCTAAGCTCGGCTTGAGCTCATGTAGTACCTTAATCGAGCCAAAGCTCGGCTCGAGCTTGATTATGCAATGTAAAATTAATACATAGAGTTCACACTTAAAAAAACACAAGGCTTGTTAAGGCTCGAAGAGCCTAAACGAGCTTACAAGGCTCGAGTTCGGGATCGATAACTAAACAGGCTTTATTTGAGGCTCGAGTTCGGGATCGATAACTAAACAGGCTTTATTTGAGGCTCGGGTTCGGCTCGAGCTCAAAAAATCTCGGCTCATTTCGAGGTTTTTATTCATCCGGGCTCGAGTAGCTCGCGAGCAACTTGGTTCGTTTGCGCCACTACTCGTGGTTTATAATCATTGCGATGAACAACAGTTGATGTTGAGATCTTGTTGACTAACCATTGTTGAAGAATTTATATAGGGAAGGGTTTTGATAATCTTTATTCACATGTTTGAAATTCAAAATTTATTTAAGGGCTTTTTGGTAATCTTTATTTGTTTTGAAACTGCAGGCATTTCATATAGTAAATACACTATCAAGAGCCCAGCGACCAGGCAGCACAATCCAAGATTGATGTTTAAAGATAGAAAATAACATGAATTCTTAGAGTCGGATCTAGACCAATATTTTAGGGGTAACGTTCAAATTTTATTTATTTTTTTTGTCGTATCTCATACAATGTAATCGAAACAAAATTAGAAACACGATAATAAATAAATTTAAACGCATACCTAAGGCCATGTGTAGTGTAGGGGCTACAAAATGAGGCGATTTTTGACACGTGGCAAAAATGAGCGATATGTAGCCCCGGGGAGCGGTGTTGTAGCCCAAAAATCGCCTCTCACACCAATAATTGATAGCCACGTCATCATCACCATAACACAAGCAGGCGACATGTTTGTGTCGCCCCACCCTTTGTCGCCCCTTTTATCGCCCGCGGGGGGCAGTATTCTCGCCCTCGTTGCCCCTTGTCGTCCACATTTGTAGCCCCACTACACATGGCCTAATAGACTAATAGATTTATCTTCTTCGGTTTCGAAAGTTTTTGTTCAATTGTCACATTTCTGCCCGCCTAAATTGTGAAAACTGTTAAGTGATCTAACATGTTCTTTTAAGGCACTCGATTTATTCCAATTACAAAAGCCTCCACTTACAAAACGACTCTTCCAACTTGATTACCAATATTTTCATTAAACAATTAACAATATAAGCAATATGTTTTTTCTTGTCCAGCGCTATACTCTAACCAATCATATTTAGCAAACTATTTTACACTAAAACGTCACCGGCTACTAAAATAGTTGTCCATATAAAGTCATGACTTTGTGGTTGAAAAATCTTGTTAACAAGATACACTATTTTATTGTAACATCCCGAAATTTCAAAGTGATATTAATTATATTACTTACTAATAGAGGGAAAGTTTACTCGGGTTATCAGGAAATAAATAAAAGAGTAGGAGTGGGTATGGGTCGGGCTAGTGTCGGGTAATGGATGTTGGTTATGGATTTGGATTAATGAGAATGGGATTTCAGGGATATAAATACCCCCAAAATCCCAACCATTTTCATTTTCACCAAACTTCCTAAACACACTCAAAACACACACATTCTAACCGATCAAGATTCGAAGCCGAGACCCGAGATTTTGTTGATAGATCTGAGTTGGTAAGGTAAGAACAAATCCAACAAAGCTAATATTACTGAAAATGGTTAGGATTGGATGGGTTAACCGGACCCGAAACCCAAACTGCCCAAATCGGACCCCTAAAACGTCGATTTTAGGCCGATTTGATGGTTGGGGTTTGTAGGCGCCGATCATACGATTCCGTGGGTACCAAAATCGAGTTATTTGGCTAAGAAACGAAGGAGTTATGGGCAAACAGATCTGCAGCGCGATAACTTCGCCTGCAAGATTAAGTTCGCCTGATGAACTTCGCCTTCAAGCGTAACTTCGCCTTCAAGCGTAACTTCGCCTTCAAGCGTAACTTCGCCTAAGGATAACTTCGCCTACGGCTAAGTTCGCCTAAGGATAACTTCGCCTGAAGCCAAGTTCGCCTAAGGTTTAACTTCGCCTGAAGCCAAGTTCGCCTAAGGATAACTTCGCCTGAAGCCAAGTTCGCCTAAGGTTTAACTTCGCCTGAAGCCAAGTTCGCCTAAGGATAACTTCGCCTGAAGCCAAGTTCGCCTAAGGATAACTTCGCCCGAAGCCAAGTTCGCCTAAGGTTTAACTTCGCCTGAAGCCAAGTTCGCCTAAGGTTTAACTTCGCCTGAAGCCAAGTTCGCCCGAGGTTTAACTTCGCCTGAAGCCAAGTTCGCCCGAGGTTTAACTTCGCCTGAAGTGAAGTTCGTTTAGAAAATAAATTAAAAGCGATAAGTTAAAGTAAGCTAATACTAGGCCACCGGATTAGGTCAGGCGAGTATTGATACGTGTAACTTGTACAGTTAGCCGAGCTCAGTTAAAGAAGGGATTTACAGCTACCAGAGGAAGAAGCAGAGTTCAGGTGAGTTTCTAGCCCCATTCCTTGTTATGTTTTCGGGGCTGTGTGCATACTTGATGTGTTGTTAATACATTTATCCTAAGTGATAAGTGTATGCCATATGTGATATATGTGATATGTATGAATGATTGCTTGATGGTTCGTGAACGATCTTCGGATATTGCACGTACTGTCAGGTTGTAACGTTATAAAGCCATATGTGATATATGTGATATGTATGAATGATTGCTTGATGGTTCGTGAACGATCTTCGGATATTGCACGTACTGTCAGGTTGTAACGTTATAAATATGGCAAGTATGATATGAATGTTTATGTGTATGAACGTAATAAAGTTAATAAAAGAAGGAAATGACGGTTGTATGGTTGTATGGTTACGAAAAGGGTACCGAGCCCTAATAATACTCGAGGTATGATGTATGGTTGTATGGTAACGAAGAGGGAATCGAACCCTACTAATATTCGAAAACAAGGGACCAGACCCTAATAATATCTGTGATGTTAGGGACCAGACCCTAATAATATCTGTGATGTTAGGGACCAGACCCTCATAATATCTGTGATGTTAGGGACCAGACCCTTATAATATCTGTGATGTTAGGGACCAGACCCTAATAATATCTGTGATGTTAGGGACCAGACCCTAATAATATCTGTGATGTTAGGGACCAGACCCTCATAATATCTGTGATGTTAGGGACCAGACCCTTATAATATCTGTGATGTTAGGGACCAGACCCTTATAATATCTGTGATGTTAGGGACCAGACCCTTATAATATCTGTGATGTTAGGGACCAGACCCTTATAATATCTGTGAGGTTATAGGGCGAAAGGCTCTTTAAAACGTATGATTATGAATGAAAAGAAAGTATGTAAGTAAGAAAGAAAGTATGTAAGTAAGAATGAAGGTATGAGTACTTATGTGTGTATGAAAGAAAGTTATGAGGTTAAGTACGTATGTATGTAATAAGGTATTGTATGGTATTGTATGATTAACTAGAACTCACTCAGCGTAGCTGACTTTTAGTATGCACGCAGGTGAGTAGGTTGAGACAGCTGGCTTGAGTGGAGGACACATGGCAGAAGACTAAAGCCTGGCATCTGAAGATCTGATATGTTTTATAAGTTATGTTTTGATTTTGAAAGACAAGAGGAATGTTTTAAGACATGATTATGAATCGATATGTAATGTTTTATGAAAGTTTTATATTCCGCGTAAAGTTTTTAATTAACTCTGATATTTAGAACTGTGTTTATGAGTAAATCCAACACGAAAGTAGGGTTACCGGTAACGGGGCCTTACAAGTTGGTATCAGAGCAAAGTTCGAGAGATTTAAGCATCCTACATGCTTAGACTCGAACAGAGAATGGGATTAAAGTAAGAAATGAAAGAAGATGCCAGTTCAAGATAGCCATGTGTCACACAAGCAAGCTCGGTAAAGGTAAAAGTATATGATTAATTTCATGTATAACGTAAGAATGTGTAAGGAAGTTAGCTTAATTGCTATAGAAAGAATGTTTGAATGTTAGCTAAATTGCTAAAAAAAAAGAATGTGTGTATGCTAGCTTAATTGCTAAGGATAAGAATGTAGGTTATATGTATGATTATGGTTGTGTGTGAAGTAGAAACTAGCACAAGTGAAATCACAACGGGAAATATGTAGAACCTGAGGAGTAATGTTAAGAGTTAATTACACTTGGCCACTGTCATTAACTATTTACCTTACGAATCATGTGCTAAATAATTCCTAGAGAGATAACGTTTGTGTTTCCTTAGAGATAAGATAGATGACCGATACAAAGGAGGTCGTACTGGACGCTGTGGTAAAATACGTTCCAACCAGACACCCTTTTTGAAGAGGGTGACAAAGCGATGTACGAAAGCAGCAGGACTTCAACTTTAGGAAGTATTGAAGAAGGACTACACTTGGAGCTTGTAGTAAAATATTAATGGAGTTGCTAAAATTGTATCGCACTACAATGCCAAAAATGTTCTCTGAAGCATCAAATGCAGCTCGAACTAGGAAGTCCAAGTGGAGGCATCATGAAAGAAACGGAGATAAGCCAACTAGAATGAGTCAAGAAATGTAGTATGTCTGCAATGGTTAACTCCATAAAGGAACTTGCTGGGATCGGGAGTAACGAAGCGAATGATGAGGAAGCGGAGGTGATTGAGAAGGACGGTGATTGTCAAGATATCCTGAGTAAACATGCATGAAAGGATGAGGCTACATAGTGTAGTGAATATGAAAGAAGACGCTAAGAAGAATCTAGTTGTGTACCTGAGACCATATGGAAGAGACCACTAGCGATACTTTCGTTAAAATATGAGGATGGTTAAGAATTGTAAGGTAGAATTAGAAGGATGTGAGTTCCTTGCTACTCTTTATGATTGACCTTAAGAGAGTTCGATGTCATTTGGGACTGGATTTGACGTTTGAGCTTAAAGCTCGTATAGAAGGTAAGAATGAGTTGATAATGTTTAAGTCTTTGGGTGACGGTACAGTGACGGTTTATGATATTAAGGAAAGTTCAAGGCTTAACGTCATTCCGTCAAAAAAAAAAAAAAAAAAAAAAAAAAAAAGTATGAGGATGTGTATAGATTTCTATGAGTTGAACAAGCTTACTGTGAAGAATATATATTGCCACAAATGGATTCATAGGACAACGCGAGGCTTGATTAGTCAAGAAAGAGGGAGATGTATCATCGTGGACTTCATGATCAAGCTACCTTGGACAGCTATAACTCATGAACCTTACATGTTGATGCAGAGCTGAAAATGAAAGAAGGTATAAGTGGTGACTTAAGGAGTTCTCCGACAAGTTATGCAATGGATGCGCTTAAGAATTGCAAGAAGTGTTCTCTCTCAAGGAATAGACAAAGGGATTTCTAAGAAGTAACCATTAAGAAGAAACTGAAGAGGTTTCTTTTTCTTTTTGGAATTAATATGTTTTGAACGTATTGCAAAGCAGTATATTTGCTAAAGGTTGTAATGGGACGGAATGATCATTCAGTGCTAAGTGTAATGATAGTAAGTGCAATGTTTCTATTTAAAGGACAAGAAAGAAGAGTACACTTGTGGAAGCGATATGCACTTGCAAAGTCTGGATAAGAAAGTGTATCACCAAGGACTTCATGGACAGGCTACCTAGGAAGCTAAAATTAATTAACATCACTCGTTGATTGTAAGACAAAGGATAAACCGGTAAGTTAGGGAGCTAAGTCGGTTCAAGAAAGAATGTGAATACAGGAAGTATTCCTTTTACAAGGATTAAGCAGGTTTCGAGGACGAAACCTCTTATAAGGAGGGTAGACTTGTAACATCCCGAAATTTCAAAGTGATATTAATTATATTACTTACTAATAGAGGGAAAGTTTACTCGGGTTATCAGGAAATAAATAAAAGAGTAGGAGTGGGTATGGGTCGGGCTAGTGTCGGGTAATGGATGTTGGTTATGGA
Source organism: Bidens hawaiensis (assembly GCF_021521415.1). Classification (NCBI taxonomy): domain Eukaryota; kingdom Viridiplantae; phylum Streptophyta; class Magnoliopsida; order Asterales; family Asteraceae; genus Bidens; species Bidens hawaiensis. Next base: position 12,334 of record NW_027499173.1, on the reverse strand, counting down.
TTTGGATTAATGAGAATGGGATTTCAGGGATATAAATACCCCCAAAATCCCAACCATTTTCATTTTCACCAAACTTCCTAAACACACTCAAAACACACACATTCTAACCGATCAAGATTCGAAGCCGAGACCCGAGATTTTGTTGATAGATCTGAGTTGGTAAGGTAAGAACAAATCCAACAAAGCTAATATTACTGAAAATGGTTAGGATTGGATGGGTTAACCGGACCCGAAACCCAAACTGCCCAAATCGGACCCCTAAAACGTCGATTTTAGGCCGATTTGATGGTTGGGGTTTGTAGGCGCCGATCATACGATTCCGTGGGTACCAAAATCGAGTTATTTGGCTAAGAAACGAAGGAGTTATGGGCAAACAGATCTGCAGCGCGATAACTTCGCCTGCAAGATTAAGTTCGCCTGATGAACTTCGCCTTCAAGCGTAACTTCGCCTTCAAGCGTAACTTCGCCTTCAAGCGTAACTTCGCCTAAGGATAACTTCGCCTACGGCTAAGTTCGCCTAAGGATAACTTCGCCTGAAGCCAAGTTCGCCTAAGGTTTAACTTCGCCTGAAGCCAAGTTCGCCTAAGGATAACTTCGCCTGAAGCCAAGTTCGCCTAAGGTTTAACTTCGCCTGAAGCCAAGTTCGCCTAAGGATAACTTCGCCTGAAGCCAAGTTCGCCTAAGGATAACTTCGCCCGAAGCCAAGTTCGCCTAAGGTTTAACTTCGCCTGAAGCCAAGTTCGCCTAAGGTTTAACTTCGCCTGAAGCCAAGTTCGCCCGAGGTTTAACTTCGCCTGAAGTGAAGTTCGTTTAGAAAATAAATTAAAAGCGATAAGTTAAAGTAAGCTAATACTAGGCCACCGGATTAGGTCAGGCGAGTATTGATACGTGTAACTTGTACAGTTAGCCGAGCTCAGTTAAAGAAGGGATTTACCGCTACCAGAGGAAGAAGCAGAGTTCAGGTGAGTTTCTAGCCCCATTCCTTGTTATGTTTTCGGGGCTGTGTGCATACTTGATGTGTTGTTAATACATTTATCCTAAGTGATAAGTGTATGCCATATGTGATATATGTGATATGTATGAATGATTGCTTGATGGTTCGTGAACGATCTTCGGATATTGCACGTACTGTCAGGTTGTAACGTTATAAAGCCATATGTGATATATGTGATATGTATGAATGATTGCTTGATGGTTCGTGAACGATCTTCGGATATTGCACGTACTGTCAGGTTGTAACGTTATAAATATGGCAAGTATGATATGAATGTTTATGTGTATGAACGTAATAAAGTTAATAAAAGAAGGAAATGACGGTTGTATGGTTGTATGGTTACGAAAAGGGTACCGAGCCCTAATAATACTCGAGGTATGATGTATGGTTGTATGGTAACGAAGAGGGAATCGAACCCTACTAATATTCGAAAACAAGGGACCAGACCCTAATAATATCTGTGATGTTAGGGACCAGACCCTAATAATATCTGTGATGTTAGGGACCAGACCCTCATAATATCTGTGATGTTAGGGACCAGACCCTTATAATATCTGTGATGTTAGGGACCAGACCCTAATAATATCTGTGATGTTAGGGACCAGACCCTAATAATATCTGTGATGTTAGGGACCAGACCCTCATAATATCTGTGATGTTAGGGACCAGACCCTCATAATATCTGTGATGTTAGGGACCAGACCCTTATAATATCTGTGATGTTAGGGACCAGACCCTTATAATATCTGTGATGTTAGGGACCAGACCCTTATAATATCTGTGAGGTTATAGGGCGAAAGGCTCTTTAAAACGTATGATTATGAATGAAAAGAAAGTATGTAAGTAAGAAAGAAAGTATGTAAGTAAGAATGAAGGTATGAGTACTTATGTGTGTATGAAAGAAAGTTATGAGGTTAAGTACGTATGTATGTAATAAGGTATTGTATGGTATTGTATGATTAACTAGAACTCACTCAGCGTAGCTGACTTTTAGTATGCACGCAGGTGAGTAGGTTGAGACAGCTGGCTTGAGTGGAGGACACATGGCAGAAGACTAAAGCCTGGCATCTGAAGATCTGATATGTTTTATAAGTTATGTTTTGATTTTGAAAGACAAGAGGAATGTTTTAAGACATGATTATGAATCGATATGTAATGTTTTATGAAAGTTTTATATTCCGCGTAAAGTTTTTAATTAACTCTGATATTTAGAACTGTGTTTATGAGTAAATCCAACACGAAAGTAGGGGTTACCGGTAACGGGGCCTTACATTTATGTCATTTATTTGATTAGGATAATAACTAGCAATACATTTAGGGCCATAGTTATCAAAGGCGCTAGACGCACTCAAGAGTATAAACCTCGCCTGGGCCTAGACGCAAAGTGAAAAAAATGAGGGTTTTAAAAAAACACACCTATTTAAAAGAAATACAACCTATTAATTATTGAATAACCATATATGAGTATCATAGTCTCATAAAAATTCAAATAGAGATAATTCTAATTTGCCTTCCTGAAATATATCGTCGGGAGATGGAATAGCCACTGAAAAAGAATTTGCGCATGTTGCGCCTCTGTATTTCTCCGGCGGGTTTTTCTGACTCCTTTCCGTTAGTTGACCGTCATTGACTGACGGATGCCAAGGGCATTTTGGTAATCATCTCGTAATAATAATAATAATAATAATAATAATAATAATAATAATAATAAACGATAATCATAATCATCATAATATTATCATCATCATTATCATTCATAATCATCCTCATGTCCTCATATCCATATCACCCTCATCTTAATCATACTAACAGCAACATAAATTCCATATCCATCCATAACAATTCCTTTTTCATCTGAATCTCATTATCATCCTCATATCCATAACATAAACCATTTTGAAACTAATCAAACTTTCAACCCCAACTAGTGAGTTTAGGGTTTCAAGATTCTGAAATCAAGATTGTAAATTGAAGAAATTAGGAAGACGATGGTGGTGGCGGCTAGAGAGAGAGATGTGTGGCGGCGATGGCTCCATGGTGGTGTAGAAGATCGGTTCGTTTTTCCGGCAACAGGAAGACGGCGGTGGTGGCACCGGCTAGGGTTACCGCCAGCATGAACTGTTACCGGATGAAGATGGTGGTGGTGGCAGCGGCTAGGGTTCCGGTAACAGGAAGATGGTGGTGGTGGCGGCTAGGGTTTCCGGGTCACCTCCGTCCAATATCAAATCCGGACATCTTTCTTGAACTTCTGGCAGCGTATTCTTGATTTTCCGGCCGTCACCTCCGTCGGAATTATGTTTTAGGGTTTGGGGTTTATGGGTTTAGGGTTTCCGGGTTTGGTGAAGGGAGTACGTTGGTGGTGGTATGGGTATGATGATTATGAAGATCTAGGTTTGGTGTTGTATGATAATGATGAAGATCTGGGTTTTGAGTGAGTATGATGATGGTGAAGATCTGGGTAGATGATGAAGATTTGTTGTTACACTTAGCACACCTTGAAGATCTGGGTATATTATTATTATTATAAAAGGACATAATGGTAACTTCACTAAGTCAACGGTAAGTCAACTGAAGGAAGGAGTCAGAAAAACCTGCCGTAGAAATACAGGGGGCGCAACATGCGCAAATTCTTTTTCAGTGGCTATTCCATCTCCCGACGATATATTTCAGGGAGGCAAATTGGAATTTTCTCATTCAAATATTAAAATATAAAAGGAAAAAATTTAAAAAGATAACTTCAAAAATTAATTATATGATTATAAAAACTCTAAATTTAAAATATTTTCTAAAGGTTTATGTGTTTTTTTTATTATTATATGAAAAGTCAAGAACTAATGAGCATACACTTTGATAGCAACATATATATATACTATTTTATACAGTATACTCAACATTTTACTGTTTATGAGCATCGTTTTATTGTTCCGGTGAGTTTCAGGTCCGTTTTGGTTGATTAAGTACGCAAGAATCCGACCAAAAATACGCTCACTTGGTTTAGGGGTTATTGAGGAGGGGTAGCACTATATATTTTTCAGGGTAGCGGAATAATAAACGACGAAAGAATAAAGAAATTTACCCTTTAGGCCAAAAGTTGAGGAGGTAGCGGGTGCTACCCCTGCCCTCAACTCCTCAAGGCAGGTCCGCCCCTGCTTCTGGTACAAGAATTTTTAGTTTTGCCTTGTTTTTTTTTTTATCTAAATGAAAGAACCCCGTCTTGATGTCTTCGAAATTTTTGTCCGGGAGGAAGAAGCAATTGTTGAAGATCCTCTCGTTTCTTACCTTCCAAATAGCCCTCAAGGTAGTCGATAAAATGGCATGTAACAATTTTTCTGCATAAATTTGATTTCCTACTTTCTAAACAGCCCACAAGGTAGTCGATACAGTCACATGTAATGATAAGTCTGCATAAATTTGGTTCTTACTTTCTAAATAGCTTACAAGGTAGTAAAATTTCAACCATTAAGATGTGATTTTTGATAAAAACAAACATTCTTAAGTCTGACCGCATAATGACTCATATTAAGACAAAAACAAACAACCTTTTGAACAAAATTGATTTCAATTCTTGAAAACTTGTGAACAAAACAACACTCAACTTTATAACCAGTTCTTTAAATCTATGAAAGTTGAACATGTAACTTTTGTTATAAAAACTACAAGATTTAATCCATGAAAATTCCTTTTAAGATAGTGAACATGGCTGTAGAATGGTAATTTTTGATACTTTATTGTTTCTTTCTTTCTTTTTCTTTTCTTTTTTTTTTTGAGAACAAAAAAAATTAATTATAAAAAACTTTATTTGATATGTCCCAATCTTTGCATTCTTTAAAAACATTATTATTAATTTTTAAAAAAATGAAAAAGAACATGGCCCCTGTAATTTTTTGGTCCTAAAACGCTGGTATATTCACTTTACCGTATAGTCGGTCGGCCCTATATATCACCTTGTCGTTAAGTGTGTAGCCTCTAGTGTGAAATGCATGCACCTTTCGTTAATGTTGTCCATTGCTGACTACAACTAACAATTTCACTTCTTTAATAGACTTTGACGGATTAACTTCTTTGTGAATTGTGACCCATCGATGCATCTTCGCCTTAAGTATACATGAGAAATTGACACACATTACCAAACAAATGCTAAGTGTACACATGCTTAAAACTCAAAAACACTTAAAATAACGTTTATGGAAAGTTAAAAAAAACGCCGCATATGGCCTTGCAAAACCGCTCTATGTCAATGGGCTCTACATGCACAACAATACCTAACGGACAACCAAGAAAAGATATATGTATCCGGGCATGGTCTTAGTTTAACAACTTTTGCAGGTATGTGACGTGTATGAGTTTAGGTGATATTTGACCTGATTACTCAAAACATGCATATCCCTTTTTACCCGAACTATACTTGTAAGCATTTTTTTTTGTTTTCTTTGTTTTTTGGATAATATGATAATCTTAAATTCACTAACTTCTCTTTTTTATCGTTCGAAATCTATTGGGTTACAGAGAGAACATTGAAATAGCAAGGAGTGTATTCAAAACCCCCTACATGTGTTTTTTTAATAGTGAGCATATTTTTTTTGGGTAATTACCATTCAGATACCGTCAGGTATTGCGTTGGACATGAGACACAGTTATAAAATCAGCTATGCGATTGAGATCACCAATGCTCGTCTCATTATCACTCCTAGATATACGGTAAATTTTTTACTATTATATAAAACTTATACAAAGTTATTAACATCAAATTATTATGCTAGTCTCTAACCGCAACCATTTTGGGATGACATTCCTAAAACTAGGAATGTCGATAGCGCATCAACATGGCTTGTTTTAACCGCAACCATTTTTGGCTCATCATCTTTAATACGAGCATTCGAGTTTTAGCCGACTTAGTTTTAAACTCGAGTGATGTCAAGAGCCAACTCACCGTTTTAACTTTTATCTGCCTCTTATACAATTTTATAACGCACTTATACAATTTATTGTTTTTTAAGGACTAACGAATAAAGTCAAGCTACCCCGGGTGACCAAATGGCAAAAGGCGAGCCCATACGCCCGCGATTACAGACAACGCTGGATAGCCCAAGCCCGCTATTTTATGTTCAAGGGAAAACCCTTCGCCTGAAAGCACACTACTTAAGACCTTCGGTTTCAGCCCAAATCTTTACTTTTCGTCCGATGCCACTCGATGACAATGGCATAACTTATAAAATTTATAAATAACAAAATATAAAATATGAAATAATGGTTTAAGAAAACAAAGAAATAAATGTGGAAGCACACACAAAAACAAACAGCAATATCAATGCAAGTCTTTACTATGTCTGAACTCATTCCAACAACCTTATTCATGTTTTTTATATTTTCGAGAGCACCAACAAACAAAAAAGCACATAAACCTCTGTTTGTTCTTCTTGCTCTACCGATTGTGTCAGATTCGTAATTCATTGCCAATTTACTCTATCAGTTTAATCCAATGATGAATAATGCATTTTAGTATGCGATTGCAGACGACATTCGATCGATCCGACTAGCAACTCGTGTTATCTCAGTCGTTCGACATGTCGATTTCAGGTTCGTCTGTTTGATTTTCAACAAATCCGATTTTATTTCCGCTTGGCTTTATCTAATAGCAAACTGGATAGGTAAATCCGTACTAATTTACAATTTTTTTTATTGAATGACTATTGGTTAATGCATACTAATTGATTACTATTAGTGTAGTAATACTATGAGTAGATTAAACTGCCGTTAAAAGAAATAATTCAGAAGTATTTGAGTTGTTCTTTGTTGTTGTAGTAATAATGGTTTAAAAGGATCTTGATTTTTTTTATTAAAAAAATTGGTACATTTATTTGGAAGTGGAGGTAGTTACCATATTACGTAATGGGGTGAGCAGTTGGAAGTTTTAGGGCTACATATTTGATGAACACCATTATACCCGGCGACAAAGAGGCGAAATATCGGGGGGGTGGGGGGGTGGGGAGTTCTTGTCGCACTTCATCACTTTTGTTTTATTATTATTATAATTGTTTGTGCGTGTGATATATATATATATGGGGCTACAACACCATTACACCTCTAAAACAAAAAACCACTCTTTGCTGATTGGGCGCTACATGATGCAAGTCGCCAAATTTTGTAACTTCTTCACTACACATAGTAATATTGGTGAGACAATTAAAGTGGTGCTAATGTTAATATGATTTGAGCTTGATTTGTGTAAAACTGTAGATACAAAACGATTATGGAACATAATACAGTGTGAAACAGGAAACACTTTATGAATGTTGGAATATAAACATTGACATCAACTAGCTGAAATAACTTAATTAAATATTTATATTAGTATTATGTCACAAACAATATTATTATTATCCTAAGTTAGTTTAATATGGCAGTTAGAAATTAATTACAGTTAATTAACTGTCAAAGACAATGGGTATAAATACCCTTGACACGCTATCAAATAAAACGTGTGATTTATTTTGTTTACCTAATTTCTCTCTAAAATTCCTGCATATAATTTGCACTATACACACAATCTGCAGATCTTCCTAAACCCTATTCCTATCAGTGAATCGAAAGTAAATTTTCATTCAAAAAAATCTTAAATTATGATTAAGCAATAATGGTAGGAGAGTATCTTTCTTTCCTAGAATGCCATGAGGTTATCTATTTTATCTGGTTCACACAACCTACTCAAGTGAGGTTAGAATTTGGTTGTCGACAATAAAAGTTCGATGGTGGATTGGTGGAAGGCATATTCAATGGTGGAAGGTGTCTAGGATGATGGCAAAGTATCTCTTATGTGGATAGAACATAACGCTTTAAGATTCTCATATGATGTCACTATGAGTAATTAGTGAGATCAGTACTTATATGAGGGTCCCTTTAGTTGAAAAGCTAAACCAAAGCTTTTATTTCGAGGTGCTTCTTCAAACTAGTAGTAATGCACGAAGCGTGCATCTTTTGTTGGTGGGAGAATTTGACGTGTTAAATGTTTAAAGACCACGTCTACTCAAGTTGCATTGAACCAACTGAGTTTCGAGGAGTTGTGTATCGCAAAAGTACCTGTGCTTCTTGCATCCTAGTGTTTATGAGTTTGGGTCACTCACATACGAGCCCATGTCAATAGGCTCCATACGTCAAACGAGTTTAACTTCAATATACAACAAAAATCTATAACCAGATAAAAATGTACACAATTGTAATATCAAATAATTTTACTCTCTCTAACCATAATTATTTCATGACGCAATACTAACCTTAGGGTTGTCAAGCGAGCAAGCCTAGCTAAATCAACATAATCTCAATCTCATAAAAGTGTAAGCCGAGTTACCTCGGTTCATAACTTTTAAATATCAAATTTAAGACTCAAGTCAACTCGTGACTCGGTAAGTTAAATGTTTTTTTCTATAAATATCAAAAACCAAATTAAATACAATCTCAATCATATGACATTTAAAAAAAACGTACATTATATAGTTTTTACCATATTAATTACTAGTCAAAAGAAACAAAGGGGAATAACTTAGGGAAGACAAAAACATTAATTAATATGACTAATAATAACAAAAATATGAAAATCCAATTCCCAAATCTTTAGTTAATTACTTTTTATCAATTACCAATACCAAACCACCAAGAAACAACAAACACAAATCCTTCTTCTTCTTCTTCTTCTTCTTCTTCCAGATAACTAACCAACCTCTGTTTTATTATTACATCTTCTTTCTTCCTGTTATTATTATTATTATAATAACTGCTTCAACGATCTATCTGTTATTATCTTCTTTTACTTTACGTCAAATAAGCAGTTGAATCCACGGATGTCAGCGTAGTAGTCGACGATCTATTGATTACGATTACTCGTGCATCTTGTATTGTTTTCTCTGGCGTTCGTTCGATATGTCGTCGTCATCGATCTCAGGTTCGTTGTTTCATTTCAACGAAACGAATTAGGTTTAGGTTTATGAATAGCTGCGGTTCGTACGGATGGATTTACTTACGTGTTTCTGTGATCTGATTGACTGTTAGTTAATGTCTACTGATTGATGCTTGTTCGGATCCATTTGATTCACAATTGTTTGATTTGTTAGTCGTTTCAAGTTACTAGAAATGGAAATAGTATTATGCTGTCGGATCGATTTGATTTGGAAGTGTTTGTTTTGTTTGTCGTTTGAAGTTGTGATAGTTACTATAAATTCAACAAGTGTTTGAATTGTTAGTCGCGTTATTATGAATGGAAGTTGTGATAAGATACAAGTTATTAGAAATGGAAATAGTATCATTTCTCAGCTGTGTAATTTGTATGTTCTAACAGGTTTTAATTCTGCTAGGTTTTGTTTATGAAGAACTGCGATGTCTCAGTTCGCACGGATTTATGTGTTTTTGTGATCTGATTGAGTGAGAGTTAATGCAGACTTATTGATTCGAGTTTGGATTGATTTGATTAACAAGTGTTTGATTTATTACTCGTTTTGTTATGAATGGAAGTTGAGATAAGATCAAGGTTACTAGAAATGAAAATGGTATCATTTGATTCATTTCTCACCTGATAAAGCTGTGTAACTTGTATGTTTTAATTGGTTTTGTAGTGAACAGGATTTTTTTTTTAAAAAGAATTTGGTATATTTATCAAAATCGGAGTGTAGTTTGCTGCTACATTGGTGTTACAAACTGGTGTTAATGTTATATGGTTGAGCTTCACATGTGTAGATTGTAGATACAAAACTAACCATTATGGAACTTAGGGCATTTGTGAAACATGAGGATTGAGTTTTCTGTATTATTATCCTACATCTCATGAGTCGTGACAAAATGGTGATTCTTGTCACCTTTTAGACTCAGTCGAGTTTTTTTTCCCTTTTTAGATCGAGTGTTTGTTTTGCTCAAACTGAGAAAAGATTTACCTACCTATTTGAATAAAATAAACAAAATTGTCTTTATATAATGAAAAGTGGAATGAATCTGTTGGATAACTTTATAAGTGGAGTTGTGGTCCCACGGGGCATTGAATCATTATCATATTGCAGTACTTGGTTGTTGAATCTGAAATCATTGATTTGTTATGAGTTGCAGTTTGTTGCTTTACTAAACTAGTTTGGGATGGTAAAATCTTTCAAATTTCAAAATGAATAATCACAAAAAATAATGAGGCTGTGGTATTGTCATGTTAGGCTGTCTTCCATGTAAGAATAAATGTAAAAGTATAATATATCACATGTGCAAATCGCTGACTTCTAAAAGTGGATCATCACTCGTGTCTAGTTTATATGTTAGCAGTTTTAATGTTAATGAAAAACGGCTATTAAGATTTTTTTACATGGCTATCTTTTTTAGTGGATGTTGTTTATATGTTTTGTGCTTCTAGTTAAGTATTAATTTCCGACTTAGTTTCTTTGACTTTTGTCATTTCGTAATGATGGAGGGGTTGTTTTCCCAGACTAATTTTTGTTTTTCATGTTAACAGAACTGCGTGAGAAGCATAAACAAGAGCTCGAGAGTCTGACTCTAACATCACAGCCGTTTCAAACATTGAAGCTTTTTATTTTGGCCATTGCTAAATATATAAAGAAATCACTTGTTTATCTTTTCACACATGGGGTCTGGCTTATGCTTCTAGCCGTAGTCACAGTTGCAGGGGCTGTCTGGTTTCTCTCTTCAAATGGTCCTCGTGGAAAGGTACTTCATATTTCTGTTTATTCGCTTATTTTTTGCAATCCTGTTAGGAATCAATGATTTGATATGCTGATATTTAATATCGCTTTTCCCTTGAGCATATAAAGTATGTCATTGTACATTATTGAATTCTGTAGTTACTGATTCATTGTAGGCTGATTTCCTTCATATTATTGGCAATGACCATCATGCCAATAAGTCCTTCAAAATTTTCGAGAGATGCTACATTGTATTTTTCTTTAAAATGATTTAATAAGTTTCTGTCGCTGCTAATGACGAATATGTGACCCATCTGTTTCTGCAGCATGTTGAAGAGCTTCTAGCATATGCAAGGTTTGTATTGTGGTGGGTGGCCCTTGGTGTTGCGTCTTCTATTGGTCTTGGTGAGCTCAGTTAATAAGCAAGCGTTTTATCTATACCTCTCTCCCGGCTCACAAGCTTTTTTTTGTCACCTGAATACATGATTAGCTGAAAACTAGGTTAAGAAGAGTTGAGGCGACCCAAATATTTCAACTTATTCCAATATAATATAACTGCCATTAAAGGATCTTTAATGATCAATTAGGCTCAAAATTGGGTTTTTGTTTCTTTATGTTTGTCGAGAAAAGTTGGTTCCGATAACCATTTTTATGGCTACTTTATTGGATTTCATAGAAATATAACTCTTTGGAGTCCTAAGAAATAGGAATCATCAAGCTTCTACATGCTTCTGTAATAAATAATGCTACTGAAAGTCATGATTCATGCAAGATTATGTTGAGAACCGCATAACGCGCTTGTACATTGTGCATAAAACATGATTAGAGGTATTGTAGGTTACATAACTGTCAGATGTACTTCATATACAGCAATAGGTACAAATGCATTATGCGGTTCTTGCAGTTTTCAACATAATCTTTGGGTCTTAAATGAACGTGCCTCTATTTGTGTGTGTCAGCCGGAATGAAATTACACCATCTGGTATCAACATTAATGCATGACTTGCCTTTTTTGTTTGTTTTCTTCTTATGTTTGTGTATATAACCCAGTTATACATATGTACCCTCCATGGAGCTGTGTATATAGTAGACCTAAATATTTTGTAGGTCCTTTCGTTTTTGCGGGTCCCAATTTCACTGACCTTGAAGTCATGTTAAACATGGCAACTAATATTTTCTTCACTTATTTTTTGTGATTGATCAGGAAGTGGGCTGCACACCTTTGTTCTTTATCTGGGTCCACATATCGCGTTCTTCACAATAAAAGCAATGCAGTGTGGTCGAGTGGATATTAAGAGTGCTATCTATGATACGATACAGTTAAACCGAAGCCCTTCGTGGCTTAAAAAGGCTTGTTCAGAGTTTGGTCCTGCATTGTTTTCAACTCCCCATGGTATTCAGGTTCCGCTTACTAGCATATTGCCAAAAGTACAAGTAGAAGCGATTCTTTGGGGCCTCGGAACCGCCTTAGGGGAGCTCCCGCCATATTTTATTTCAAGAGCAGGTTTGTTATACTTCTAATATTTCTACTTTTCTATATTTGTTTTTGTGTGTTGTTCAGTTAGTTTCTTGAATCTTTAAACTGGTCAAATGTCATATATACCCTCTGTTTTTTATATGGTGGTTTAAAAAAAAATCTTTTTTGTCTACAGATTTTTTATGTTACCAAACATTC
>NW_027499172.1:0-103363 GCF_021521415.1 Bidens hawaiensis | reverse complement strand
CTAATGTGGCTAGGGGTAGGGGTGATTAGGACGGGCGGGTAAAGTAAACGACTAATTACACTTGATCAACATCATTAGCAGTTTGCCCTTACCTTACATGTTTTAAATGCCACTTGTACTTGACCGTGTTAAAATTCTGTCTTTGTAGGGATAAGTCATGGTTAATACTCGTGCAGCTAAGAGAGGTGGTTCTATTTTTCGTGGTCGTGGTTTTGGTCGTAAGCCACGTGCCGAAGCCAAGATTGGGATTCCTACTCCCCAGCAGGAAACCCCGATTCATGAGGAGGGGGATAACCCCTCCTTAGATCCTGCTATGCGAGCGACTATCGCGGATGAGGTTTACCAGGTGCTCCATAGCGCCTTTCCCGAGATCTTTGCTGAGGCCGTTAGGGCCATGGAGGAGTCTATGGTTGGTAAGAGTTCGGGTAAAGAAAGGAAGGGTAAGGAGGCGCAGGTTGATGAGGAGGAGGAGGTGTATGTGCTGAGTGGGGATGAAGACGAAGTGCAGACTGTTAGTGTGTCTACTCGGGGTTGCTCATATGGTGACTTTAAGAAGTGTGACCCTCCTTCTTTCGATAGTACCAAGGATGCGTTGGCAGCACATCAGTAGGTGAGGGAGATGGAGGCCGTTCTGAGAGTTAGTAGGTGCAAGGGGGATGACATGGTGACTTATGCTACTGCCTCTTTTCATTCTGAGGCGCTGTGTTGGTGGGATAACTTGGCGCAGGCTAGGGGTGATCGTTCGTTAGGAGGATGACGTGGGATGAGTTGAAGAAATTGGTTCTTGATCAGTTTTGTCCTCCGCATGAATTGAATAAGATTGAACAGGAATTCTTGACCTTGGAGGCGGGCAGTATGACGAATCGGGAATATACCACAAAGTTTAATAAGATGGCTCGCTTATGCCCCGATCTGGTTACTCCTGAGACGAAGAGGATTAAGAAGTATGTGAAGGGCCTTCCGGTGGATATTTGTAGGGGTGTGGTGACCATCGACATGAACTCTTTTCACTCGGTGGTTACCACAGCAGGTACATTGTATGATCAAAGGGAGAAGTTGCTGCCGACCGAGACTAGAAGACTTGGAACTCAAATTTGTATAGTAAACGACCAGGGGGAAACAACTTTAATTCGGTTGAGAAGAGGGTAAAGACTGAGAATCTGAATTTTAAAAGGGATGCGGCGTTGGGTAATTGCAAGAAGTGCAGGAAACCGCACAAGGGGGAATGTAAGAGTGGGTTTGGCTCCTGTTTTCGTTATGATAAAGTTGGACACACCCATTTCGAGTGTCCGACGTTGACTTGTTTCCGCTGTAAGGGTGCCGGTCACATGGCATCAAACTGTCCTACCAGTAAGGCGGGGGGTCCGGTCAGGGGACTTCCTCGAGGGGAAGGTGGAAAAGAAACCGAAGGCAAGGGCGAGGGCCTTCAACATCTCCAAGAGAGAGGCAAAGGATGACGCGGATGTTGTTTCAGGTACTTTTTCCTAATTTATCTTTTATTCCACCGTTACAATTTCTCATTCCTTTGGAATCGTATGTGATGATCTTGTAGCTAAGCAGTAGTATAATATTATCCCAGGTACCTTCATACTTGATGAATTACAGGCGTCGGTCTTATTTGATTCGGGTGCTAGTAGGAGTTTCGTGTCTACCGCTTTCTGTTCCTCGTTGAATAAATCACCCGAGCGCGTAGTCGATGTGTTTGAGGTTGAAGTCGTCGTAGGAAAATCCGTTTCCGTGTCTAGGGCTATTCAGGGTTGTTCTATCGAGTTGTCCGGGTATAGATTTCCGGTGCGGTTGTACTTGATGCCGCTTAGCTGTTTCGATGTGGTGCTTGGGATGGATTGGCTCGCGAGTGTTGATGCTCAGATCATTTGTGGTCAGAAACTTGTTCATCTAAGGGCCCCGGATGGGACCTAAATTACGGTCTTCGGTGACCGAAATGGTGTGACGCCAAATATCATATCTATGCTTAAGGCAGGAAGGTTGATGCAGCGGGGTTGCGGGGCGTATCTGGCGTATGCTATAAATATAAAAACCGAGGTGGATACCGTCGGTGATGTTCCTATTGTTCGGGATTTCCCGGATGTATTTCCAGATGATTTGTCAGATGTACCGCCGGACCGCGAGGTCGATTTCCAGATAGACCTTGTGCCAGGCGCAAAACCCGTTGCTCGAGCCCCTTACCGTCTAGCACCGAATGAAATGAAAGAACTTATGGTCAGTTGGAAGACTTGCTCGACAAGGGCTTCATTCGACCGAGCATCTCACCTTGGGGTGCCCCGGTCCTGTTCGTTAATAAGAAGGACGGTAGCATGCGGATGTGTATTGACTACTTTGAATTGAATAAACTCACTGTTAAAATCGGTACCCTCTTCCAAGGATCGATGATTTATTTGATCAGTTCCAAGGAGCTAGTAGGTTCTCGAAGATCGACCTTAGGTCCGGGTATCATCAGTTGAAGATTCGGGAGGAAGATATTCCTAAGCCTGCCTTCCGCACTCGTTATGGGCATTATGTATTCCTCGTGATGTCTTTCGGTTTGACCAACGCACCTGTAGGCTCCTGGACGGATCGTACACGGGATGTCGCTATCTGCGCAAGTGCGGAATCCCTGCGTAGTTAGATACGAGCGTAGAATACGTATAAATCAAACACACGAGCAATAACCGAAACACGTTATATTGATAACACGAACACGTGACGCGAGGTCACTATTACAGACTGACTTGTAAACACGTAACTCGCTAACCCTCGAACTCACGAACTCTTGAACTAATGAACTTCTACAAACTGTTACGATGAAAAGTTTATATATGCACGACAACTTCGCCTCAGGCGAAGTTGTCCATAACTTCGCTTGTTCAACAAGTTCGCCTAAACGAACTTGTTGACAACTTCGCTCGTTACATAAACATAAACATAATCAAAAACATAATTACATTACAGACTCGATTACAATCGTTAGACTATGAACTACTGACAAACATGTACCAACAGACTCCCCCTTGGCAGTAGCTTCATATCTTGATCTTCAAAGCTTGAGTCTTGTAATCTTGTAGCTTTACGCGTGCGCTCCTTCTCTAACACATACCGACACCACCCTTTGATATTTCCTCGCTTGATCCTTCCAAGCAGGAATGTAGAAGATCTTCTTTTCGTTGAGCATCTTCAGATCAGCTTGCGATAGATTAACAAGATGCATCGGGTCGTAAACCCTAAGCACTTCTTGTTCATCCTCATCTTCCATTACTGCCTCCGCTGTCTCACAATCCACGAACCACCATTTTAGGTTTTTGAGCACGTCCTTGGGCATAAGCTTCATCGGTACTTCTTTAAGGCACCGGATAGGTTTATACTTCATAACCATCCAAGGCTTTCCATCAGCTCTCAAACCTCTATCCTTGTCTTCGACAAGTTTCCCCTTTTGTGGTTTCAGTAGCTCAAACTTCTTCTCTTTAATGCTCTCTTTCCATACGATCTTTCCGATGACTCTAGCCATGTTATTGTCACTTCGATTTATCAACCCCAATCTGGCTAAGTCTTTAACCTCACATTCAGGCAGTGTGTTTAATGATCTCAAAGTTCTCCTGAAGTACTGAATCCCGTCATATCTTTTGATCACGAAGAGCCGCAGCTGCTCATCATATATCCAGCAGATAATACCTTTCTTTGCTTCAGCGTATCCCTTAATATTGTAACTCTTTTTGAACATTTTAGGGACCGCCGGTTTCTTTGTCTTTACGAACCATTGAGCACAACCTTCCTTCCAATTCGGCTGCTCATCCCATTCAGTATCTTCCACAACTGTCTCATCACCCATATCGGGCATCTCAACCTCTGGAATCTCGTGTTCAATATCTTCATCAACTATCTCCCCTTCTTCTATCACACTTTCAACAATAATTTGCTCACCGATCTTCTCAATCTCATCACTCGGCAGCACATCTTCTTCAAGCATAAAATCATCATCATCATCTAGCTCTTTCAACGCGTCAATTACATCATCAACATCATCACCAGCATCCATATCTACCACATCATCACCAGCTGCGCTTGTAGACTCCCCCTCAGCTGTGGAAGTACCAAGAGCTATAGAAGTTCTTGGCAGCTCACCACCTGCACCTTCCGGTGCATTGGGATCATCGTCATGATCTTCTCTCCTTTTTGTCCTCAACTCATCTCCCCTACAGCCCATCTCCCCCTGAGATGCCAAGAACGCTTTCATAGCGTCTATGATCTTCCCATGCTCGACCAGGAGGGAGGCCTGTAGTTGGTTTGCTTCCACTAGGCTTTGAATGGTCTTGGACTGCTCAGCTACAATCCTCTCTAGTGAAGCTATCCTTTCGGAGTCTGAGGTAGGCGTTGGAGTTGGCGGGACATCAGCAGCAGAAGTGACCGCAGGTGGTACACTAGGTAACCCTGCAGTAGTAGTGACCGCAGGTGGTACACTAGGTAACCCTGCAGTAGTAGTGATTGTAGACTCAACAAATCGTGCTACTACCACCGATGGAGTAAGCGATTGAGGTGGTAGAGACACAATTGTTGGAGTCGACATCTCGACGGCAGTAACCTGTGCTGTAGAAGGAATAAGAGACATACCAGACAAGGCAGGTGGAGCAAAGCGTACCAGCCTTGAAGTTTCTCCAGCTCCCGAACCCATACCTGTCCGTTCTCTTCTTGAACGTCTGAGCACTAGCTGAACTGCTTCTTCTTCATCATCTTCCTCGTCATCGTCGTCAACCGTTCTCATCCTCTTCCCAAGCGTTCTCTCCCTAGACACCAGCAAGCGTCTAGCTTCAGCAAATGTCTCATCAAGATCGGAGTCAGCTACCGAAGTAACTGCTCTAGTAACAACCATGGCCTGAGAACCCGAGACATCCATATCAAACAATCCTTGGCCGCTAAAAGCAGCATCAAGGTCGACTTCTTCAGCAGTAGTCACAGCAGGCGCAGCTGATACAGCATGAGGTGCTGCCGCCTGTTGTGGTCTTGGGTCTCTGAACTCGTCCCCACCAGCAGGAACATACTCCGGGTTGACAAGATACCCGAACAGTGGAGTATGCCTGGGACGCAGCTCAGGCTTGCTTCGTGCGCTAGAAGTGCGACACTGAGCAAAGATACGCTTCGTCACACATTCAACGTATCTAATAGGGCGTCTCTGAGGTAGCAACGGAGCCACATGATTGAGAATCATTTGTAAGAATCGAGGATACATAATAAATCGCTCACGCGCCACAGCCCGTCCTCTGACGATCAATCTCGTAAAATATCAGCTGACTAAATGAATATCTTCTGTTGTAAGTCAGGGCAGTCATGGCAGACTGCATCGTCGCGCCCATTCCATCAGTTCCTGCCTTCCTCCCAGATATGCACACGATCAAGATGTGCATTAGGAAGCGCCACTGATCTAGCAAAAATCCTTTTCTCCTCTGCGTGTCCCCCAACGGACCTGAATAACCCATCCTGAGATATGCCCCATCACGAAAAGGAGCTACGAACTCCGTCGGGTCATCCCTCGTTTCTTCTCCAAACTGCAAAGCCAACCGTATATCTTCTGAAGAGAACTGCACAACATGAGCATTTACGGTTGCTCGCATCACCGGGGGATCAACCCGGCAATCATACTCTACCGACTGCCAAAAGTCTTCAATGTTAGGTAGTGATATAGGCAGGGTATTGGTGATCACATGGAAGATCCTTGAGCGCAGGAGAAATGTGATTATTTCCCTGTAATCCTCCACGCCACTTGCGTCTGGGTCTAACATGATGTACTGGTTATGCGCTGGAAAGAACTGTCTTTGATCATTACCGTCGTCACCACCAGCACCTCCAACAGCAGCCATATCTGCACTAAACAAACCAAGTTAGATAACTGTTAAGCAACTCACAAGTTCGCTTTATACCATGTGCGAAGTTGTGATTAAAACTGTATAGGCGAACTTAAAGGTGAGGCGAAGTTGGGAACAACTTCGCTTCATCTGTAAGTTAGTCTAAATAACTGTTAAACAAATTGCTTTAGGCGAAGTTGAAGATAACTTCGCCTTATCACAACATCGCCTCAGGCGAAGATAAGTGTTAGGCGAAATTAAGCTTCAGGCGAAGTTGTGGATAACTTCGCCTCAAGCGAAATTAAGCACCAGGCGAAGTTGCGGATAACTTCGCCAAAACCCTAACTTCGCCTAAACCCTAACGGCGACTGTTAGAATTCCAACATCGGAATTCCGGTGTTGTCGGCTAAATCCGACGATCAAGAACATCAATACACATGATATTAAGGATGTGAAGTTGAAAAGGACGTCCATGCACACGTTAACACAAGTTTTTAAGATTTCAGTTTTGAAGGTCCGACGACCCGAGGTCTCGAACCGGGTAAAAACGATCAAGAACGAACAATTTTGTGAGAGATATCGACAACACATACCCTCAAAGATGATAGAAACTAGAAGCAAAGATCGAAAACGGAGATGAAAATCAAGTTCGCCGGAGCTCTCAAGTTCGCCGGAAAGAAAACAATTTCGCTGATATAATGATGTTTACTGTTGACAAATCACCTTATATAGGGTCAGAGTTGGTCAGGCGAAGTTAAGGATAACTTCGCCTAGGCGAAGTTAAGCACAAGTTCGCCTGATTCAACAACTTCGCCTATATTTTCAGAATCAACCCTTTAAGTTTGAACATTTTGCAATTAACATTTGAAAGTTTCATAAAGAGTTAAACAAAAATGATCAAGTCTAAGTAACCAGATATAAAATAATACAACTACAAAAATAGAAAAACTTATAAAAATTTAACGAAATAAGGGATCAAATTTCAGTCTAGTCTGGGACCACTATGTTTTTAGAAAAGATCCTAACAGGAATCACACTCACTACGTGACTGTCATATAGATCCGTGTTTAGCCGTATTATGACATAGAGAAACAGGTTGTAAGCATGTAAATAACTTAAATGGTTTTCATCGTTTCTGTGATACGGATTAAGGTTCAATTTAGCTCAAAATTTAAGTGGGCAACAACTCAGAGATAATGAAGCCTTCTTTCTATTCTCAAAGCTTATTTGGCTATACCCAAGTCACCCCGAATTGACTTCGACCCATAGTGTCTGATTAACTTGTAGATACTCGTTGTCTGCTTCCCGTTTTCTTCTTACTCCAGAATTGAGAAGTCTTGATTGTTGCAATAACTCATAAGTACTTAAATTTTTTTTTTTTTTTTTTTAGCTTCACATACTTATAGACTTCGGAGTATTAAACCACTGCAAGTCCCGAATCTGGATCACTGCAGTATCTTGAAATGCTTTCTTCACGGGAATCAGAACACTTACGGGCTCGTGTATGACTGGGTAGTCGCTTTTCTGCCTATCATTCGGACAGAAATGCATGAAGACATTCAAAACTCTTAAGGAGTTTCCACGTAAAATCGAGTAATTTAAGTTAATATCACATACACTTTTAAGCACCATAAAAAATTACCATGACATACAATGACTGTCCTAAAGTCTTTTAAGCCTAATAACTTCACTAGTTAAGCACACACAATCAGTATACATATCATTTTCCAAGGTTGGATCAACTTTCTGTTAAACATAGCACATTTACTTCATACGAAGTAATAGACTTGAAAAGTAATTTCATTTCCCAAAAAAAAATTTTGACTTCAGTCACCCCGATCAAATCAAAGTCTTCAGGTAAACGGCAATCCTGAAGATCCAATGGATCAACTGGACCGACCACATACAAGTATGTGTCCTTCTAACTATGTATGACCGACTAATTTTCAGCGACAGAAAGAAAACACATCATAACTGCCCCGGTCACTTTCAGTCATCTGGTTAATGGCGACCCTCATTTTCTAAGTAGAAACGAGGACCAAAACATATCCGTGGATATGTCCATCAAACTGAGGTAACCGACTAATTTTAAGAAATAGTGAATTTTTTTTTTTTTTTATTAAGACACAAAAGAAAAGCATGGTTACTCGGGATTGATCATCCCGTTTAGCTCAATTAGGTTTTGAAATCTGGATTTATCAAACGCTTTTGTAAATAAATCAGCGAAATTCTCGAGCGTATCAACTTTTTCGATCTTAATCAGTTTCTTCTCAGCACAATCCCGTATGAAATGATGACGAATGTCAATATGTTTGGTTTTACTATGTTTCACGGGATTGTTAATTACTGAGATGGCTGCAGTGTTATCAATTAAAATAGGAGTGAGTAAGAAATTCAGACCATAGTCGCGCAATTGTTGCTGAATCCACAAAACCTGTGAACAGCAGTTGGATGCTGCCATATATTCAGCTTCACATGTTGAGATTGCAACTGACGTCTGTTTCTTGCACTGCCAGGAAACTAATCTTCCACCGAGAAACTGACATCCTCCTGTTGTCGACTTCCGACTCTGATTGCACCCTCCATAATCAGAATCAGTATAAGCAACCAGTTCCACGTCTCCTCCCTTCGGGTACCACAACCCTAGCTTCGGCTTGCCCTTGAGATACCGTAGTATCCTCTTTGCACCTTTCAAATGAAATTCTTTCGGATTTGCCTGAAAACGTGCACAAAGACAAACAGCAAACATTATATCAGGCCTAGAAGCAGTTAAATACATTAATGAACCTATTATCGCCCGATACAGAGTTGGGTCCACATCTGCGTCACCATCTGATTCAGCGCCCAATTTGTGATTGACGCAGATTGGAGTGTCATATGGAGAACTGTCCTCCATCTTGAATCGCTTGAGCACATCATGAACGTACTTCGTCTGATGAATGAACATCCCGTCCTTCTTCTGATCAACCTGCAATCCTAGAAAGAAAGTTAGTTCACCCATAGCACTCATTTCGAACCTTTTCTTCACGACATCCTCAAAATCTTGACACATGGAGACTCTAGATGCAGCAAATATTATGTCATCCACGTAGACTTGAACTAGTAGGAAGTCGCTTCCTTCTCTCTTCACAAACAAAGTACTGTCGATCAAACCCCTTTCAAAACCATTCTCGAGCAAGTAGTCCGATAACGTTGAATACCAGGCACGAGGTGCCTGATGTAATCCATACAGCGCCTTGCTCAACTTGTATACGTGATCTGGGAAATCTGGGTCAGGAAAACCCGGAGGTTGCTCAACATACACAACCTCATCCACTTTCCCATTTAAAAACGCACTCTTCACATCTAGCTGAAACACCTTCATCTTTTTAAATGCAGCAAACGCCAAAAACAATCTTATCGCTTCCAACCGGGCGACAGGAGCGAACACCTCATTGTAATCAATACCCTCTTGCTGATTAAAACCTTTAACAACCAGCCTTGCCTTGTTTCTAATGATAATCCCCTTTTCATCCCTCTTGCACTTAAACACCCATTTTGTGCCTATAGCATGCACATTCCTTGGTTTTTCAACCAAAGTCCAGACTTCCATCTTCTCGAATTGAGCCAACTCTTCTTGCATGGCCTCGACCCACGAGCTGTCCTTAAGAGCCATTTGATAATTTTTCGGTTCAATCTGGCTAATAAAGCAGGAGTACAAACATTCGTTCATTATACCCGTTTCTTTAATGCTTGTATAAACACAGGTGTGCTCATTCAAGCTACTTCTGGTTTGTACACTGGAGGACACATCACCTATAATATTCTCCAATGGGTGATCTTTGTGAATTCTCGTGGTCGGAACAGCACCGACATGCAAATTATCTTCCAAATTTGAAGAGATCTCATCAATGGTTGTTTCTGGCTGAGAGTGAAATGGATTGATAAACTCATCTTCAGGTAAGGTAGCAGGGGTATGAATAGTGTTTGATGTGGAAGGTTGACTTTTCTCAATAAGCTGTCGTTGCAATAGATTCTCTTCCTCATCAAGTATCATCTTCGACGCAATTCTTTCTTCTTCTTCAGAAATTTCCAAATTAGGGATGTTAAATGACTTAAACAGCTTAACATATTCGAAAAGCTCAGCAGGTCCATTGCTTGGTTTTGGCGATTGGTAACTAGTAATGTCGGTGTTACACACCACCTCCACCTTGCAAGTCGACGTATTGAAGACCCGTCTGTTGGGAGTCCCAACAACATAACCGACTAAGATTCCTTCATCGGCTACTTCACCAAATTTCGAATTAGTCTTCAAAATCGAACAAGGAGACCCGAATGGTTCAAGACCGTTCAAGTTGGGCTTCCTTCCATGCATAAGCTCGTAACATGTTTTTCCAAGTCTCTTAACGGTTAACACCCTATTCAGAACATAGCAGGCTGTAGCAACTGCTTCAGCCCAGAATATCACAGGAAGTTTTGAATCTGCCAGCATAGTTCTGGCTCCTTCAATTAAAGTTCGGTTTTTCCTTTCAGCCACTCCATTCTGTTGCGGAGTATACGGAGCGCTGTATTGATGTTCAATTCCTTTCTGAAGACAGAAGATTTCCATTTCAAAGTTCTTGAACTCTGTTCCATTGTCACTTCTGATGTATTTAACTGATTTACTCATGACGTTCTCAACTTTTGTAATAAGATTCTTCACCATTTGTACCGTCTCATCTTTTGATTTCAGAAAATATACCCACGAATATCGCGAGTAGTCATCAGTGATCACCAAGCAGTAAGAAGTACCTCCTAGACTTTTTACATTCACGGGTCCGAAGAGATCCATGTGAAGTAGTTCTAGAGTACCGGCAATAGAGTTGACCTTCTTGGTGAGATGGGATTTCTTGTGTTGCTTTCCCTTCTTGCATGCTATACATTTGTCTTCAAAGTTAAAACTTTTTAAGGGAACGCCCATCACAAGCCCATTCTTGACAATGAAGTTCATCTTCCGAAGATGAATGTGCCCCATTCTCCTGTGCCACAATTCAGATTCTGATTCGCTTGCTTTCGTTATTAAACAAGATTCTCCCGTGGCCATTTCAGCAGACCTCATATCCATCACATATGTATTTGTTTCACGTGGAGCTTTCATTACTATCCACTCGTCTGGTATCTGGAAACCAGGCTTCAACACGATCGCTTCATTCTTCGTGAAATGGACAGTGTAATCTTTATCACAAATTTGCGACACACTCAGCAGATTGTGCTTCAATTCCTCCACAAAGTTCACATTCTCAAGTGTCATCCTTCCATTTGACACTGTACCTCTACCAGTAATCCTTCCTCCGCTTTCACCAGCAAAACTAACTCTCGCCCCCTGAACAGGTTTTAAGTCTTGCAACAAGTGTTTGTTGCCCGTCATGTGCCGGGAACAGCCGCTATCTACAATCCAAAGACTGTGGGCAGCCCTGTTCAACTGTTCCTGCACAATAAAATAGAGAATTAGAATCTTGGGACCCAAGATCAATTGGTCTTGGATCGATACGTCCCGTACCCTGGCTTTCCAAAGTTAGCATCAGGATAATTCCTGTAAGTCCTGTTAGGAAATCTCCTTGAAGATTGAGTATGATGCCTTCCAAACCTATGTGAATTGAAAGTGTTATATCTTGTGGTTTGGTTGAAAAACTGAGGTTTGCTTTTATGAAAACTTGAATTAGTTACATTTGTGCATTTTGAAAAGTTTTCATTTTTAGCAGTATCAAACTGATGCTTATTCTCAGTTTTATTTGGCCTCACACCTCTGTATCTCGGCGTCAGAGGGCAATCTGCAACAAGATGTCCTAATTTATTACATCTAAAGCAACATCTACTCTCCATTTTCTTTTCAAATGTTGGTTTGGATGTAGAGGCAGTGTTACCAGCCGTTCGTCTCACATAAGGTGGGACGTACGGATTGAGTGGAGTACTCTTTTTAGAAGTTTTATTTTTATCTCCACCAGTGGGTAACACCACCTTCTCTTTCGTCTTACCAGATTCGGACAACTTATCCGAATCCGATGAGACTGGACTCGTAACAGAAATATTTACACTAGAAACAGGCGAACTCGTTTCGCCATTACTAACAGTTGGTTCTTTACATGTAACCTTGATAGGAATTGTCTGAGGAACTTCAAAATCCACAGATTTCTGAATACTAGGGTTGAAAGTGTAGTTGTGGTTATACGGTGGTGGAACCTCGTGATAACCAATTCCTCCTCTCTTTGGAGAGGTACCTTGATCACTAACAAGGTGATCAAGAATAGCTGAGGAATTTCGGAACTGCTCGAGTTTTCGGTTCAGTTCCACCACTTTCACCTGGTGGTCAGCAATCTGCTTTTCACGTTCAGCAATAAGTTTAGTTTTTTTCTTTTAAAACCTCATAACTTAGGTCAATTACATCAATTTTTTCAGCAAGTTTAGTTTTTAAGCTTTTGACATCTTTTTCACATGCTTTTATTTTCACTTTATAACTGTTTTCTCTTGCCTTAGTAAAATGATGATCTTCTTTAAGATTTTTAAATTCAGCATCTAAACGAACATACTGATCAGTTATGGTCGCAAGTTGCTCAGACAAATTCTCACATTTTGTACAAACAGGTTTAGGACTTACCTCGGAGGGTTGACCATCGTTATCTGCCATGAAAGCTTTCTCCTCAACAGTAGCTTTCTCTTCTCCAGTCATCTTCTCACAATCTTCATTTTCTACCTTAACCATATTCGCCTGCTCACCAGTTTCATTCGCATGCAGGTTCCAATTGTATTCACCGGCTTCTCTAGACAACATGGCATTGACTTCTTTACTAAACCCAGTAGGCTGTGCAGACCGGCCTTGACCCCGTTCAACTCTCTCGTTTCTGCATTCTTTAGCAAAGTGCCCATGCTGTTGACAGTTATAGCACCTCACTTTAGACTTGTCGAATCCGGGCCTACCACCAACAAACTTTCTCCCCGTCTTATTCATGAAACGCTTGACTCGCCTCACTATCATGGCCATTTGCCATTGCAAATCCATCTCCTCCAGATCATCAGCATCGATCTGGTCATAATCCTCATCCAAAGCAGCAGGGTCCACAATCTTCCCTTGTATGTAGTTCTCATATGAAGCAATAAAAGATGCATAGACTGCAAACTGCTCTTCAGCAGATTTGACACTCATTGGCATCTTGGAATAGTTATTGCTTGAGGCACTAGGAGAGAAACTACTGTTGGATGTTTGAGGTTTCGAAGCACTTGAACCTCCAGCAGCAAAGCAAACATCACCGTTCATGTTCACTGAAACGTTTCCTTCATGAGACGAGCTAGAACCTGACTCTCCTTTGGAGTAGTAAGCAGCAGATTCAGGCTTCGAACTTGAGCCTGAGTTAAGTTTGGCACCATACATACCAGGGTCTTGAATCTGATCTGTTGGTGTCTCTTTACGTACCATATTAAGCTCAAAGGTTCTGAGCTTGTTTACTGCTGTCTCCAAATCACAATTAGGAAAGTCTCTGTCTTCCCTCATCAGAACTGTGTACATTTCCCACTTCGGCGGGAGAGCATCGAGAAGCTTTTCAACTATCTCCTCTTCTCTGTAAGCAATCGAATAGTTGTTTAGCTCTGTCATTAGATGATAATATCGAGTGATAATATCATCCAGAGATTCGTTCTTCAAAAATTTGAAGACAGAGAACTGAGTCTTCAACAGTTTAATCTTCGAGGCACGAATGCCCACATTCCCTTCGAATCTATTTTCAAGAGCATCCCAAAGCTCTCGAGCCGATGTATACTTTCTGAAAGTATGAAGGATCTCCTGTGGAAGAGCCATAGTGATAGCTGCGTGAGCCTTGCTTTCTGCTTCGTACATCTTCCTCTCCTCTTCCTCCATCTTGCTGTACTTCTTAACCACATCACGACCTTCGTACACCATGGTTGGTGGGATATATCCATCCTGGATGCACACCCACATCTTTGCATCCTGATATTTAATATATTGAATAAACCGATCCTTCCATGCAACAAAGTCGGTTCCTTTTAACAGCCTTGGGGCCTTAGTGGCTGACCCCGCTTCGACTTCCATTTTCACCAATTCAGAGATGTTAATTTGCGACATCTTCTCGAAAACCCAAAAAATTCAAAAATTTGTCCAAACAGTACTAAAGGCGAAGTTAAGAATAACTTCCCTTAAGTGTTAACTTCGCTGGAAAAATTCTTAAATTCGTGTGACTCGGCGAAGTTGAGAATAACTTCGCTTAAGGCAAGCGAACTTAGCAGGTAAGCGAAGTTGAGGATAACTTCGCTGAGGCGAACTTATGAGGCAGGCGAAGTTGTGAATAACTTCGCTTAACCTTATATCTTCGCCGAAACCCTACTTTCAGTGACGGCAACTTCGCCTGAAGAACAGTAACTTCGCCCGATGAACACTGAAAATATTCAGATCTGATGTCGACGATTCTGCAGTTTCCGGTCGTTGTAAAGGCTTGAAAATGACTGTATATAGTGATTAGAACTCAATACGAACAAAAACTCGTCCCGTGAATAGGTCAAACGAGACGTTTTCTACACCCGCGTGAAATCCCGAACCTCACAATCGAGCCGATGGCTCTGATACCAATTGTAGGCTCCTGGACGGATCGTACACGGGATGTCGCTATCTGCGCAGGTGCGGAATCCCTGCGTAGTTAGATACGAGCGTAGAATACGTATAAATCAAACACCCGAGCAATAACCGAAACACGTTATATTGATAACACGAACACGTGACGCGAGGTCACTATTACAGACTGACTTGTAAACACGTAACTCGCTAACCCTCGAACTCACGAACTCTTGAACTAATGAACTTCTACAAACTGTTACGATGAACAGTTTATATAAGCACGACAACTTCGCCTCAGGCGAAGTTGTCCATAACTTCGCTTGTTCAACAAGTTCGCCTAAACGAACTTGTTGACAACTTCGCTCGTTACATAAACATAAACATAATCAAAAACATAATTACATTACAGACTCGATTACAATTGTTAGACTATGAACTACTGACAAACATGTACCAACAGCACTGGCTGCGTTCATGGATCTTATAAACCGGGTGTGTAGGCTGATGCTCGATCGTTCGGTTATTGTGTTCATCGAAGACATTCTTGTGTATTCCAAAAGTGAATCCGATCACGCCGGTCAACTCACGAAAGTTTTGGAAGCTCTGCGAAAGAACAAGTTGTATGTGAAATTTTCGAAGTGTTCCTTTTGGTTACGTGAGGTTCAGTTCTTGTGTCATGATATTAACCCGAGTGGTATTTTGGTTGACCCTGCAAAGGTGGAAGCCGTAAACGAATGGGAATCTCCTAAGTTTCCATCCGAAATTCGTAGTTTTCTGGGCTTGGTGGGGTATTACCGCCGCTTCATTCCCGACTTTTAGAAAATTGCTTCATCATTGACCAAGTTGACTAAGAAGAGTGTAAGTTCGTTTGGGGTACTGAGCAGGAGGAGGCTTTTCTCGATTTGAAGAACAGGTTGATGCATGCCCCGATTTTAGCTTTACCCGATGGCACCGATGATCTGGTGGTTTATTCTGATGCCTCTTATCAGGGGCTTGGGTGTGTTCTGATGCAGCGAGGTCGAGTCATCGCTTATGCCTCACGGCAGTTAAAGCCTCATGAGGCGAATTATCCTACTCACGATTTGGAGCTGGCGGCGGTTGTGTTTGCGCTTAAGTTGTGGCGGCATTATTTGTACGGTGTTCCTTGCGTTATCTATACTGATCATAAGAGCTTAAAGTATTTCTTCGAACAAAAGGAACTGAATACGCGTCAGCGTTGATAGTTGGAGTTGATTAAGGACTATGATCTGGAGATTATGTACCATCCCGGTAAGGCTAACGTGGTAGCCGACGCGTTGAGCCGGAAGGAGAGACCGAAGCCTATTCGTGTGAAATCTTATCAGCTTGTTCTTATACCCGATATTTTGTAACAAATAGCCAACGTCCAGAATGAAGCTTTGCGGGTGGAATGGATTATGTCAGAACGTCTTTGGGGTCAGGAAAAGTTGTTGGAAGACGTCGGTGATGGGGTGAAGTATAAGGATGGGCGTTTATGGGTACCAAGGTATAGGGGATTCAGAGGTAAAATTTTGGATGAAGCACACAAGTCGCGCTATTCCATTCATCCGGACGCGACCAAGATGTACCAAGACCTGAAAAAGAATTATTGGTGGCCTGCGATGAAGTTTGAGGTGGCTCAGTATGTGAGTAAGTGTTTGACGTGTCTACAAGTAAAGGCCGAGCACCAGAAGCCGTTCGGGAAACTTCAACCATTGGAAATACCTGAGTGGAAATGGGAGCATCTTACGATGGATTTTGTGATTAAACTGCCTCGTACTCCTAGGGGTAGTTATAACACCATTTGGGTAATCGTTGATAGATTGACCAAGAGCGCTCATTTCTTGCCGATTCGAGAAACATTTAATTCTGAGCAGCTGGCCGATGTGTTTATTCGTGAGATCGTTTCTAGGCATGGGGTGTCGGTATCTATTGTTTCGGATAGGGATACACGTTTTACCTCTAGGTTTTGGAAGAAGTTTCATGATGACATGGGAACCAAACTCCTCATCAGTACCGCTTATCACCTGCAAACGGATGGTCAGTCCGAGAGGACCATTCAGACTCTTGAGGATATGTTGCGGGCTTGTGTTATCGATTTTGGTGGTAGTTGGGATCGTCACTTACCGTTAGTCGAGTTCTCTTATAATGACAGTTATCACACCACGATTGGGATGCCACCATTTGAGATGTTGTATGGTGTGAGGTGTAGGACTCCAGTCTGTTGGGGTTCCATTGGTCAGAAACAGTTGGGTAGTTTTGAGGTGGTTGAGGTTACGACTGAGAAGCTCGAGAAGATAAAGGCTTTTATGAAGGCCGCTCAGGATCGTCAAAAGTCCTATGCGGATAAGGCGAAGGCCTATTATCTTTGAGGCTGGGGATCGGGTTATGTTGAAAGTTTATCCTTGGAAGGGTATTATTCATTTTCGTAAGAGGGGGAAGCTTAGTCCAAGGTTCATCGGTCCGTTCCGTATATTGTCCCGTGTCGGTGAGGTAGCGTATAGACTGGAGTTGCCTGATGAGCTCGCGGGGATTCATCCTACTTTCCACGTGTCCCACTTGACAGAATGTTTAGCTGATAAGGAGGCCCATGTGCCTCTTGATGATATTGAGCTTGATAGTAAACTGAACTACGTTAAGGAACCTATTGCTATACTTGACTGTCAGGAAAGGCGTTTGAGAAATAAGGGGGTTAAACAGGTGCAGTGGGGCACCGTACGGGTTCCGAGGGTACTTGGGAGTCCGAACACGAGATGATGAAACTCTATCCACAGTTGTTCCTGTCGCATCGGGATTCGGGGACAAATCCCATTGTAAGGGGGGTTGACTTGTAACACCCGTTAATTTCCGGTTTAAAGAATTAAAGCATGTAAAGTATGTATATTTCTCGGGAGTTAACCGACATATTTCGTTGGCCTTCTCATCAACCCGGTACGTTAAAATATTTAACTTTTCCACCAAGATGTTAATACTTTAAAACTTGAAGAGCTGAATGTGAAAATTCTTTATATCATAAACCCTAACCCCATTCCCCCCTTTGCTATTTCCGATCAGACCAAGGAAGCCGCCCCCACCCCTTTATTCTTTGACTTTTTTATCAATTCCAAACTCCTAGAAGTGGTTCAAGGTATGTACTACAATCCCCAACACTCCCTTCATTGAATCCTAGTCGTATTGATGCTCAATTTTGCCGATTCTTTTCGTATGGCAGATTTCGGCTAAGGATCAATTGACCTGCTACCTGTGGATAAACATTAGGGCTTCTTGTGTAGAAAGATTTCCAGGTATAGCATTTAAATCATATTAAAATTTCGCGGTCATTGAAGGTGTTTAGGTCGGTCAATTGATTTTAGTTCGAAAATTAGGGTTTATCGAGTGTAGAATCGTCAATTGTTGAGTTTGATGCGTTAATCGATCGAATTTCCAACCGAATAAGTTTTCATAGCCCTAGATGGATTTAAGGGCTGTGAGAAAATTATTTTTTTAGTACTCGGGGCTGATTTGGTTGGGGATTAGTCAATCGAGTTGGTTGTGCGTGAATTGTCATTTAAACGTTAATTTGAGTGTTGTGTAAAGGAACCGCCGACCATATCGACTCGTGTGACATAATTATGATACATGAGCAGGTTAAGATGGGAATTTGTTCCGTATGGGGCTGATTTGCTTGGCAATTGGTTTAAGGATTTACTACGCGCGTATTCGACTCGATTTGCATACAAACGGGTGAATTGTGCATCATGGTTAGCCCCGACCATTATCGTAGGGTGGGTTTGGTTAATTGAAAGGTTTTAGGGGCTGAGGTAAAGTAAATGAGTATGGGCTAGGCCTCGGGTCAAAACTATTGGGTTTGGACGGTCCGTTAGGCGAGTGTGTTATTACGGGCTAGTTTAGTAATGCGTTGTGTACAAATTACAGGCTCTTACTTGTGAGGGTGCACTGGGAGATTCCCTAGCTCGTTGCTGGTGTTTGGTTGATTTCAGGAGAGTTCATGATGCCCCCTTTTAACTCTTTTTAAGTTTTTGGGCTAGCATGCACACCTAAGCGATTTTGCTTGATGAAACGTTTAAACTATTTTACATAGGCTTGCTTGTATATGGTAGGCCTTGGGATGTTATAGTATGTATGTATGTATTATTGTATGGCCAATATCTGGCGATGTTAGTAGTCATTATCGACTACGGATGTTACGTATGCCTACTTTGTGTTTGCATACGTTGATGAGATGTTACGTGTTTGGGTTGTACGTTTGCTCGACCCTGATGTTATTACTTGGATGTTATATATATATATATATATATATATATATAGGGATGTACTTATAAAGCTGTTTGTATATATTTAAGTATGATTATTTATTGTTGATGATGACCTAAATGTTATATCCCGTCTATTTTACAATTCTTGGAATGATTATCATAATTATTATTTATTGATGTTATTTATTAAAACTTGAACTCACTCAGCTCAAGCTGACTTTGTGTGCATGTTAGTGTGAGTTTCAGGTTAGGAGGAGGATGCCTTACCGCTTGGACGTGCACGAAGCTACTTAGACGGTGAAGGGCATACGTGAACGGAAGATTTAAATATTGAACATTTATTTTTAAAAAGTTTTATCAAATACATTTAAATTGGTTTTTGGCTTAATTCCCGGGTTTTGGGAACTTATTTTATTATTTATGTTTTCCACTGAAATATACTCTGAATTGGTTGTTTTAATGGAATGAACTGTTTTCAAGTTTAAGTATTTTTTTACAAGTATTTTGTATGAATACCATCTGTAGGGTTCCCGGGGTTCGGGGCCTTACAAGGGACTTCACTAACCAAGAAGTGTGATTTATTTAGAAATAGTTATTTAATACTTGCAATTGTTAAAAAGTTAGCTGTGTGCAATTGAAGAGAGGTGTGACCATAAACTCAGAGAGGAACAAGATTCATGGGTGTTTCTATCCCCTTTCTCTGTTATGTTTTTGGGGCTGTGTGCATACTTCTATGTGTATAGTGAATATACTTACCTTAAGTGGCAAGTGTATGCTATATGAATGTCTATGGATATGTGAATGATATAGAAAGAGCTAAGAGTATGTATGTGGAAGTGTATGATTTTGTATATAAATAGATAACAACAGATAAGTAAATTATGTATGGTTGTATGATTATCCCTGAAGAATGGACCATACCCTAATAATATCTAATATAGAGGGGACCAGACACTAATAATATCTGAGATAGAAGGGACCAGACCCTAACAATATCTGAGATAGAAGTGACCAGACCCTAACAATATCTGAGATAGAAGGGACCAGACCCTAACAATATCTGAGATAAAAGGAACCAGACCCTAATAATATTTAAGATGGTAAGATAGTTATGTATGTAGTATGAAAGTATGAATGTATGTATGTATGTATGTATGCATGCATTGTATGTATGTATGTATGTATGTACGTACGTATGTATGTATGAAGGAAAGGTAAGCAAGTTATGCATGTAATATGTATCTTTGGATGCATATATGTAAGTATGTGAATGTAATGTATGTTGCCTGATTAACTAGAACTCACTCAACGTAACTTACTTTAGTATGCACGCAGACAAAAAGGTTAAAGCATATGGCTTGAGGGAGACACATGGCATTGAACTTAGAAATCTTGTATCTTGAGAAGAATGTTATGATGTTATATTCTATCACAAGATTTAAAGTGTTATGTAATGAATGGTTGATGTTTTATGTTCTATGAAAAGTTTTTAATTAACCTTGATATTTTAAACTGTGTTTATGAGTAAATCCAATACCAAAGTAGGGCACCCGGGATCAGGGCCTTACAGAATACCAACTTCCTTGTATGTTGGTGGATCTATATGAAAGAGTTAAGGTAAGTAAAGATATATAATACATCAAACAACTGATATAACACACAAGCCCAAACTATAAATCGAAGACACATTGTTTTATTTTTTTTTTTTTTTTGTACAAACGAATAGGTAATTTTATAGGTAAATCAGGTAACAACATTGAAGATAACAAAAAACACACCACAAGCCGATTTAAACAATTGATACAAGACATTGAACGATAAAAAAATTGAACGATAAAAAAACAGAAACAATATTTAATGATACGTGTGTAACAAAATGATAATATATAAATTGTGACAAGAAGCCAATCATGTGTTAATAAAACACACAAGCAGCCTATAGATGATGCCCAAAGGCTACAAAAGTTAGAGCAAAACAAAAACACACAAATGGGAAATGACGCAACTGCTTGTAATATAACACAAAATCCAATCAATTTGAAGCTGAAAGGTTACATTAGTTAAATCTAAACAGAAATACACCGATTAAAAGAATAAATCAATAGCTATTAATATAACACAAAACGCCTATCAATATGAAGCCTACATATTACAACATTTAGACCGACACAAAAACATAACAACCGAAATATTAAATCATCTGCTCTTCAAATAGCACATAAACTGATCAATATGAAATGTAAAGGTTAAATCAATTAGACCTAATCAAAAAACACACCAACGCGAAAAACGAATCATCTGTTACACTGTTAATGTTATAATATTTGCTGAAAGTGATGTAAAATATACATATGGAAGCTAACACCGTCTTATGATTCTAATAACAAAACAGGATATCAACGAACAACATGTATAATAATCACGGCGGTTAAGATTGTATAGTTTTACCTAGTTCATCGAGTCCTTGAAGTAACTCATGTTGAATGGTTTCTGAATGTTGATTGAAAGAAGGATTAAAATCGTGATTGGTTTCTAAAAATCATGAATGGTTTTTGGATGTTGAGTGTAAAAAGGATTAAAATCGTCAGATTTTTTTAATTATATTGTGATTGATTTGTGATCCAAGATTATAGATAAACAAAGATTGTAATTGCCTACTATAGTAAAATTAGATACTTATTTACATAAATAATAGGAAATGGTTGTTCACAATCATGTTCTTATCTAAAAATTTAGATCTAACTTCTTACACTTTTTAGAAAAAATCTACTTCTTATACAATAATCTATTATCGTACATTATGTACGCGACTTCCTACACCATCAATTTCAAAAACACACGGTGACAATCTTGTAAATTCTTTCGTCCCTCTCCCTCAATCCAATTACGTTGACTTCCGAAACCCTAAATAACAATTACAGTCATTTGCTCGTCCGTTTCCCTCAATTCATTTTCACCACCACCGATCCACCACTTGCCGGCATCAACACACCTCCTTTACCATCACCGGAGTCGACAATGAGGGTTCGGCAACTCGCCGGAAAAACAGGAGCGTCGCTCCCCTTGTTTCACAGGTTTGTTTAGCTTTTGATAATTATTGAAATTGAAGCTAATTGATCGGATGATCTTTGAAATCGATTCAATTAATCATCAATCTGAAACTTCAATCGATTAATTTTGAGTTTTGAGTGATGGGTTTTAACCTTGAATGTATCAGATTTTAAGCCTGAACATTTTAGGTTTAACCTTGAATGTATCAGGATTTAAGCCTAAACTACTTAGACTTTTGTTCCGAACTTAGCTTTTTTTTTCTTCTGTACTTTTTTTGTTCTGAACTTCTTAGACTTTTGTTTTGAACTTCTTACCTTTTTCTTTCTGAACGTTTTGTTCTGAACTTCTTAAATTTTTTTAGAACTTTTTAAGTTCTGTTCTGAACGTTTTAGTTTTGTTCAGAACGTTTAAACATGAAAATTTAAACCATAATTGGAGCTCAATTTTTTGTATTATTCTGTAAGTTCATAATCGACTTATGATTTTAAGGCTGTCACACCCCAACCTAAGGCGGAAATCCCGGAGCATGATCCGATTGCTCACAGCTCGAAGATACTATCATAATATATAAATGTGACAATATCTATTTAATGATTTTATTTCAAATGTGCACACAATATTAAAATATGTCAGGACCGAGAGTCTGGTGCAAACCTTAATAAGGCTGACAAGAACACACAGACTCAATAACCCAAAGGCCTATTGAATATCCCGGCGGAATCAGGATATCCAACGGATCAGAGTGAAGGAGTGATATGATAACAAACGAAACAATAAATGATAATCAGTAAAGACATATTCAAAAACAAAAATTCACTGTATTTAATACATCATTCAATGAAACAGTGAAAGGAATGTCTAGGGTTTCGTCAAAACGGCAGCAGCTGTACGAGGAGACAAAATGAATATTCTTTTGAATGTTTCTCGTAATCGGTGCCCTAAATGGAAACCTAGGACCCTATTTATAGAACCCTGACATTCCTTCTAGAATCCCTAATTATTACATAATGATTGACAAATTCAAATACAGGTGTAAGTATCTTCGAGCATGATATATATCTTGCTCGAGCACACTTCAGTATGCAAGGTATGCTCTATGAGTGTCTTCGAGCATACTTTACTTAGAATATTTTACAGTGAAAATATTCTCCTCTAGCAAGCTTCATTTCTCTTGACTAATCCAGGCTTTGATCGAACAAGTCCATCGAGCAAGCCCATTCTCCTTGATGTCTTCAATCCTGTCTTGAGACTTATTCAGCAATCTTTAGCATGCTCAGATGTAAATCTTGCTCGAGAGATTGAATCATGCTTGTAGTCCATGCTTGGAGCATATGACATCCTTTTATTGCATCCATGCTCGGACATCCAGTGCTCGTAACACTTGGTTAAAACTTGAATGATTAAGTTTTTTGCTCGATTGGCAATCCATACTTGATAAGAGAACACTCTTGCTCGTTGAAGTGTAGCTTGCTTAAAGCCTTTAACACTTAGAAGAATCAACCAGAAATGGTTCTGAAGACCTTGCTTGAAGTAGTGAAACCATGCTCGATAGTCTAAGCTTGCTCGAAGTCCATACTTAGCCGTTTTCATAGGAGGTTTAGAAGATTCCAATCTTCCTTATCAAAATTCCGACTCAACAATCTCCCCCTAGATTAGAACAAGCTCAGATGCACCAAAGCACACTTGCATAGAGTTACACATTTATCAAATATCAAAGATAAATCATCTAAGAACATGTCATTTCATTACATAAAAGGAATTCTGCCTTTTGGTGCACTACACATCAAATTTTTTACATAACAAAAATACAAGTAAAACCAAAAATACTAAGATAAACAGAAAAGAAATGATCATCATTAAGTCTTCATTCTGCTATCTCCTTCTTCTGCTCCTTGTGTCAGATTTTTCTTTTTCGAGTTTAACAAGGGCAGCCTTCATCATATCGAGCTCCACTGCATCCAGAGAGTCAAAAGGAAACTTAGCATCCACTATGTCTTGAAGGTCTTGAGGATGTATAAATCGAAGATCTTCATCATTCTTAATCACAGAAATTGTTCCCCCTGATTCATTCCTCAACGAAGTTGAGTCATTATGTTTATTATAAGTGAGATGGGAAATCCTTCCATTTTGTTGTGCAAGTGAGTTTAGCTCAAGCATTTCCCTTCTCATGGCTAAGCATTCCCTCTACGTTTTGATCTTACCAGTGGAACTGCTTGCCTGTTGAGTCTTTCTCTTCTTTGATTCAAACAGAGAGAGTTCTAGAGTGTGAACTTCATTTATCCTCTTTCGTCTTCTCTCTGCTTGGCCATGTAATTCTCTCTTCTTTTATTTCAGGAATGGAAAACCCCTTTCAGATTGTTCCTTGATGAATTTTGAGAGGTCATTCCTTTGTTGCCCAGTAGGTTGACTTCTGTCTTGATTATCATATAAGTCAAGTTCTATCAATTTCTTCAGCTATTCTTTTGAGAAATTTCTCAAATCATCCCTAAAAATAATAAGAGTCTCTTCACCATCTTCTGTAATCACCCTCAAGGTCTTGGATTTTTATCATAGTAGAGATATGTGGGCAAATTTAAATTTCTTGATGGTTCTGGCCTTACAATCTCAGACCTTGGGGTTCTGCTTGTGCTTGCTTGTTTCTTCTTCTTAGCCTCTTCAATTTCTGAATCTTCGAACCACCTTTTGATTGTATCATCAGTTTGCACTATCAGTCTCCCCATGTTAGCACCCCTTTGTGTAGGGCACTCATCATTTCAGCTCTAACCTCTTCCTCCATGCTCCTCTTGTCTTCTTGCAATTTTTTCTTTGTGTTTCCAAATACATCTTTTGCTCTCTGTTATATATATCTAGCAATTAATCATGAGGCATGTTATTGAACTGATCCTCAGTCACTCCCTTTTCCATCACTATCTCTTTCAAAGTCTGCATCCTCTTAGGATCTTCAAACCATTTCTTGATTTCCTCTTCTTTCTTTCTAGCCTCTTATCTCTCCTTTTCCAATCTCATCCTCAACTCCCTTTCTCTCACATAATCTTCCTGACTTTTCTGATCCTTGTGTGATTTTTTCACTAATTGTATTTTTCTTTTCAGATCTTCAAAGGAAATATTTATCAAGGACTCGTAGCTGTAGCCATGTAATTGAAGAAACTTTATGTCTTTATGTTTTGCCTTTAATGTTTCATATTATGTTTCATCACTGGCTTTCTTTTCAATCCTTCTTTTGCTACTGTCAGATTCTTTCAATACCTTTTCTGCCTTCTCTTTCTTC
Organism: Bidens hawaiensis; assembly: GCF_021521415.1. Lineage (NCBI taxonomy): Eukaryota > Viridiplantae > Streptophyta > Magnoliopsida > Asterales > Asteraceae > Bidens > Bidens hawaiensis. The sequence goes on along the minus strand of NW_027499172.1, from coordinate 78,382 downwards.
TTAGTCTTGCTTATTTTCTCAACATAATTTGCAATGTCATATACTAAAGATTTTTGTACATTTTATCAAAAGTCTCAAAGGATTGCAAATTCAGGAATGTTGATCTATGGCCAGCCTTTAGCATAAATTCTCTTTGTGTTTCCCGGCTCCTCCATCCATCAGCCTCTTGCTTAATGCTTTCTTTTGTCATTCTTTCAATGTACTTCTGATCTTATATGAGGCTTAATAGGTAGGCTTTGTCTTCATTTTCTTTATCATTTGTCTTTGATCCTTCTTCCTCCTCATCACTTTCCATATTTTCATCAAGATTGTGAAGAGCTTCTATCATTGTTTCTTCATTCACAGGTTCAGGAGTCTTAAACACAAACTTGGATTTTAGTCTTCTTCTATAAACATATTTTTGTCTTTTTGCCTTGGGAAGTTCCACTTCAGATGTCTTCTTTCTTTATACTCCCCTCTCAGTTTCATATTATGTTGGTTGAGTAATGATAGGTTCTTCTTGCACATCCCCTTGTTCTTCATCAACAGTTTCTGTAATTATTAGCTGAGTGGTTTGTGTTACTGGCTCTTCATCAAATATTTCTTCAACAACTGGTTCTTTGATATGAGTATCTTCTTCCTCTTCAATAACTTCATGAATGACAGGTTCAGTTGTTTCAACCACTTCGTCTACTCTTGGTTCAGATTGCACACCACTACTTAGAGTGATAAAATCTTTTTAAGCCTTTTTGGCAGCTAATACTATTTCAGGATGATGCCCTTCTGGTTTGTTCAAGATATCTATAAGATCTTTTATTATGACTAACTTGACCATTAATGAGCTTGCAGATATTTCAATTGTTTCATCCTCATAATCTACTGGACCTAAACCGAGCTCTTGTTCTTTTGGTCTTTCAATTTCTTGATTTTCATGCTCATGGTTCAGTTATTTGATATAATGCTAAATATATATAATTCCCTTGTATATTTTATATAATATTTTATTAGTTTTTTTGTTTTTATTAGAATTTGTATATTGCTAACATATTTGAATAATGTAGGTTCCGGAGGTTTATCGTAGTTAAAAAGAGCGAAAAATGAGCTAAAACAAGCCAAACCGGTGAACCGGAGCATCAGAATTCAACCGGACTGCATCAGGAAACGAACTGGACCGGTCAGCCCCATCATCCGGAGCGCCGCGCGACCGGGAGGCAAATTCCCGCCGTGCAGCGCTGTGGGAAACCAGTTTCGCGTATTTTCTTCGTTTTTTTATCATTTTTAGGCCCAGGAAACCTATATAAACACCCATAAACTTAATCCTGAGCAGACCCTGCGAACCAGAGCCGAATTTGAAGTTTCTTGGAGCTTAGGATTGCAATATTTGGCGGGTTTGAAGGCAAGGAATCAGCCAATGAAGTGCCAACCGATCAAGAACGAAGACTACGGGTTTTATCACCTATTTTCTTTCGTTTACACAATTTTTCGTAATGATTTCCTTTAAGTTTGTTTTGTTTGATTTTATAATGATATGCTAAACATTATAGACTTCCTAGAATTATGATGAACCTATTTTGACATTGTATTTTGATTTGGGATTTATTTATCGTTATGGTTTTATGATTTAGTAAAAGGTTTAATTATATTAAATTGATGCAAATGGATATTTAGGATTGTTTGATTAATTGTTATTATTCCATAGTTGCCTTGATTATTTTTTGTCATTTTGATAGGTTGCTATTAGGTCATTCTACTTTGTGTTTTTGACTATTTTATGATTGATTCGCGATTAGATCATAGGAATAATAATTATTAATTAAATAACCCTAAGTGTGCTGCTGACCTAAATCTGTAAAGTGCTAGGCTATTGATAGATCTTTATTATTTGATCTTGCTAGATTTAGTTCTTCGTAAGGAATCCATCTAGGTTAGGTTATTTAATTATTGTCTATTGAATCAATTGAATATATTAGACTGCCTTTGATTTCCGCGCTGTAAGGTAGGATTTCATATAAAGGAACTAATTTATAAATAATTAGGTGACCGTAAGGAAACTTGATTTTTAATACTGGTGTGCGTTAAAACTTATTAGAAACCCATAGGTGTCTCTTGAGAAGGGCCAGGAGTCTTGTTCGGGTTTTCTCTTAGGTGTCCATTTTACGATCCCAGTCCATAACTAAATATTTTCCCGATTAATTAACAACTGAAATATCTCATCATCAACTGAATTAAGTCCAAGTTCTAAGTTTAGTCGTTTTTAGTTTTCTTAATTAGTTTAAAATTAGCTTATTAGTAAAACCCCTTTTAAACAAATAATAAATAAATAGTTATGTCTGTAGTTGAGTCTAATTAGCTAGTAAACGTAATTTAAAGAGTCCTGTGGGTTTGATATCCGGACTTACTTAGCTGTACTAGAGTCGATTGGTTCACTTGCAGGTTAGTTGTTTAGTTAAGTTTAAAAGTCTAGAATTTATTACTTAGTGTCTAGATTAGCGTGTTTTTATTAGACTAATTTTAGCACATCATTGTACATACTCAGATTGTATGGGCTGTTGTTCATCATCTTTTTGTGCAATTGAAGTTTGTTTATCAGTTTGTGTTGCATTCAATGCCTCCAATGTAGCCCTAATAGCTTCATCAGCTTCTTTTCTCAATCTCTTTTCTACCTCATCCTTCTTTCTCATTTCCATCAGTGCTTCAAGCACTTCCTGATCTACTAACACCCTCTGTCTTTCTTGATTTATCATTTGCATCACAGCGTTGATAGACTCCACTTCTGCTACATCTGGATCCACAACATTATTCTTCTCCAGAATCTCATCACCATATATGTCTTTATGGGTTGTTATTGGATGAAGGTCTTCCTCAGTTAAAGCCACCCCTTTGCCTTTAATTTGACTGTGGGCAAGTTGTTCAGGGTCTCTTCTTCTGCTTCAATCTCCTTATCTCCAGACTCCCCCTCAACCTGAACATCTCCTTCAATAACTTCTTGATTTATCATTTCAGGGACATTAGATGTTCCAACAACTTCTACTTCAACCTCAACCTCATCTTCAACTTCTTCACCTGAACTGGCATAAAAATCTTCAATTAGATTCAGGCCACCTTCTTCTTCTGGATTCTCCCCCTGTTTTGGTGCATCTGAGGTCTTCTCAACCTCAGAGTACCCTAGGGTTTGAATTTTCAACAAGGCCTCATGTAATGCAGCCTCAAGTGCTTTGTTCTTGACCTCCAGCATCGCATTTCGATTCTTCAACATCACATTTTCAAATTCAAGTTCATCATTCTCTTTGATAAGGTCATAGATGTTTGGGCTTGATGGTGGTGTTTCTTGAGTTGGTTTAGGTGCTGGTTCTGATGATGGTTTAGATGAAGAGGTTTCTGGTGAGGGTAATATGTATGGTTCAAGTTCTGTAGGAGTGGGTTGGGAAGGTTGATTAATGTCAGTAGATATATGTTCTTGTATAGGTGAGGTTGGTGGTGTTGGAATATGTGTATCTTGAGTAGCTTGGGCTGGTGGTGACATAGGTGGTGAGGAAATAATTGGTTCTTGTATTGGGGATGGAGGTGGTGAAGGAATATGTCCATCTAGTTCCTAAGCTCGAACTCACGGACCAAAGTGTCTAGCACACAACTTTGCTCGAAACACTTAATGTCTCCTATCTTTCAGTTCTTTGTGCTCGAAAACTTAGGTCTAACCACTCAACATGCAATCATGCTCAAAACACATAACATCAATTGTCATGACATAGCAGGTGCTCGAAAGTAAGATGCTTGCTCGAAACTCTTAACAATAATTTTCATTTCATCAGGATGCTCGAAAGTAACATGCATGCTCGAAATTCATTGATGAATCTAACAGTTCATATAACATACTCGAAGAAATGTAATCACACAAACAAGCAAAGTTTCTTTGCTTGAAACACTTAATTGCCTTTTAGTTCAGACTGTCAAACCAACACATCATACAGCAATCAGTCTGGACATTTTCACACACAACCTTTGCTCAATTTGCGATTTTGCACAAAAGATAATCATTTGGAACATTGAGCCGACCTAAGCATTAGTTTGAGGTGAAATAAGAGATCAAAATTCAGTTGAAGAATTCTTTAATAACATTTTATAGAAAGATCTCAACATGGGATCAGATTGTTTAAGGCAATTTCACACCACTTCATGGTCAGTATTATTGTGACTTAAGTCAGGTTGACAGCAGGTATACTTAGCATAATTTTCATTGCTTTTCTATGATACATTTTAATGTTCCATTAAGGCATAAGTTAGGAATGGTTATCCCTATATTTTTAGGTTGCCTCTAATATCTTCTCAATGCTTATTTAGCTTTCTCCAAGTCACCCCAACTTGACTTAAACCTAATGAAGTATGATCAGTACATTCTAAATTCTAGATAAACATAAAATTTGTGAAACTTTCATAATTTTTTTTTGTACTAAGCTCTTTATTTGACTTTGAGCTTTACTTTTCTATTTATTCACATTGTGTGAATTATTCTTAATCATAAATACATAAGTTCCTAATGACCAATACTTCAAGAGGCTTGTGTGTGATGGGATAATTACCTTTCTACCTATCATTCGGGGAGATATGCTAGAGAAAATACCTTATCTTCTAATGGTTCACCACATCAGACTTAGCAGAATTTAGGTTTATATCACATATAGCGGCAACAGATTATGGAAAGCTACCATACAATGCCAATGACTGTACTTTAAGCCTTTTAGAACTATAATCCATGGGTTAGTTAACAATTTTCTATCATTTCCCAAAGGTTGGATACAATTTCTATCCAAAAGCCTTAAGCTTCTACAAAGCTTGTAACTCAATAATTTTATCATGTCTCTTATGAGATCACCAAAAACAGTGTTGCGTAATAAAAAAAATTTTATAGTTTCAAAACCATTTCTTTTGAAAGTTCATTTTAAACATTGATTCTAAAAACAGTGTTGTCATTTAAGCACATTTGACAAGCACAGACTTCAACAATATCAAACACATTCATTCAGGCAGCATAATTCATTCAGATAAGCACATAAATCTGTCGAGCATGCTTAGAAATCCATCGAGCATACTCGGAAGTCTATCGAGCAACCCTAAGATCTATCATTACATGGTCTATGCTCGAGGGACTTTATGAAAGTCCATGACTTTACTACTGTGCTTGAGCAGTGGACTTGTGCTCGAAATACTTAGAAAGCTTTCCAGGACATGTCCATGCTTGAACAGCCAAACATTACCTTTGTGCTCGAAGTACTTGAAAGTTCTCAAGTATGGTTTGTTTGTGCTCGAGGAGCAACAAAACACACCATCAAACACAGAATCATGCTCGAAGCACTTGGACAGTTTTTAGAGCACGTTTCTATGCTCGAGCAGCTGAGTCATGCTATCTGTGCTTGAAGTACTTAGAAGAGTTTTCAAAGTTGCATTGTTTGTGCTCGAAGAGCAACAAACACAGCATCAAGCACAGATTAATGCTCGGAATACTTGGATCACAAAAATGTATCATTTATGCACATATCTGAGTACAGAAAACAATAACATCAAGTTCATAATAATCAATCATACAGAAACAGTCACAAACATGATTCATGCAATCAGAGTAATCAGTCAAGCAAGGCAATAAATCATGAAAACATTCATAGTGAGAAACATAGATAATCAGTAAGCACCTCACATAAGCACACATCATCAATTAAACTTCATCAGCATTTATCATACCTAGACATTTTAACAGAAAGTGAAAGCTAGTCTTATCTAAAGGTTTGGCGAATAATCAGTCAGATTATCAGATGTATCTACCCGTTTCATTTCTATTAAGCCTTTTTCATGACAATCTCTAATAAAGTGATGTCTAATCTCAATGTGCTTAGTCTTAGAATATTAGACTGGATTCTTGACAATGAACATGGCAGCAGTATTATCAATTAAAATTGACGTGAGTAAGAAATTCAGACCATAATCCAGCAGTTGATTTTGAATCCATGGAACCTGTGCACAGCAAGCAGATGCAGCAACGTATTCAGCCTCAACGGTTGATATGGACACTGTTGTCTACTTCTTGCATTGCCAAGACACCAGCCTGTTCTCTAGAAACTGGCAGCCTCCTAAAGTTGATTTTCTACTTATGTTGCAACCATCATACTCACTGTCTGTGTAGGCCATCAAATCGAAAGAGGAGTTCTTTGGGTACCAAATCCCCAAATCTGGTTTCCCTTTGAGATATCTGAAAATTCTTTTTACTGCTAACATGTGTGAGACTTTGGGGTTAGCTTGGAATCTTGCACAGACACACACAGCAAACATAATATCTGACCTTGATGCTGTAAGATACATAAGTGATCCTATATTGGCCCTATATTCATACTGGTCCACTGGCTCTGCCTTCTCATCAGGTACCATCTTCTCATGTGTGTCCATTAGTGTAGACACTGTCTTGAAGTCTTGGCACTTGAACTTGTTAAGAATCTCTTGTATATACTTTGATTGATTGATAAATATTCCTCAGCTTTCTGTTGCACTTGTAGTCCAAGGAAGAAATGCATTTCTCCCATTGAACTCATCTTGTATTTAGACTTCATTAGTTGCTCAAATTTTTTGCACATTTATTCATTAGTGGAGCCAAATAAGATGTCATCAACATAGACTTGTACAAGCAGCAGGTCCTTGTTCCATCTTTTGTAGAACAGAGTTTTATCAATAGCTCCTCTACAGAAACCATTGTCTAACAGGTTATACCATGCTCAAGGAGCTTGATGTAGTCCATACAAAGCTTTGCTGAGTTTGTACACCTTGTTAGAATGAATTGGATCTTCAAATCCAGGAGGTTGAGTCACATACACCTCCTCATCAATCTTTCCATTCAAGAATGCAGATTTCACATTTTGTTGATAGACTTTTATGTTCATGGATGTTTCATATGCTAGAAAGATCCTGATGGCTTCTATTCTTGCAACTGGAGCAAATACTTCTTCAAAGTCCACTCCATCTTCCTGTAAGCACCCTAGAGCCACCAGCCTTGCTTTGTTTTTAATGACTATGCCTCTTTCATCTTTCTTGTTCCTGAACACCCATTTGGTTCCAATTGCATACTTGTCTATGGGTTTGTCTACCAAGTCCCAGACATGTAAGTCCCTGAATTGAGCTAATTCTTCCTGCATAGCTTCTACCCAGCTGTTGTCTTTTAATGCTTGAGGGATGTTCTTTGCTTCAACTTGGGATAGAAAGCAAGCATATAGACAGATGTTTGCTCTTTCAGATGAACTTCTAGTCACTCTCTCAAATTATATTCTCTGCAAGATGATTTCTCTAAACAGAAGCAGTCTGCACAATTTGTTGTGCTGAAACCTCTGTTTCAAGATTTGTCATGTTCATTTCTGCAGCTTCACTTTCAGATCCTTCTTGATTCTAACCAGCTTCTTAAGTTTGAATAGTTGTAGAATATGATGCCTCATTTGACCCAATTTAGAGAGAGTCAAACAGAGACCGGAACATGTCTTCAAATTGATTTGTCACTTTAGGTTGAGCCTGTTGCTGACTTGGCACTGGTTCACTCTCCATATCACTTGGTCGTTCATTTGATACTTCAATGGCTGCTTCTTGACCAATGACATCTATTTCACATGCTCCTTGATTGCTTCTTTCAAAAGTAAATCCATTAGTTTTAGGAGCAACTGATGACCACAATTTGTCCAGATCAAGTTGCTTTTGTTTTCCTTTATCTTCAAAACTTGTTATGTACATGCTATCATCCTTGTCTTTATTATAAATCTTGAACGATTTGATCATCTTCTCCAAATCAAAGAGCCATTTGGGTCCTTCAACATTATTGAAATGGTTTTCATTGAAGATAATGTCAAAAGACTCAATGACTACCATGTGTTCCTTCACATAGACTCTGTAAGCCTTGGAATGAGATGAGTAGCCCACAAAGAAGCATTCCAGAGATTTTGACTGGAATTTGTTAAGATAGTCCTTTGAATTTAGAAGTGAGCATCTACATCCAAATGGCTTTAAGAACTTCACATAAGGTTTTCTGTTGATGATGACCTCATATGGAATCTTATTTTGAGTCTTGTTTAGTAGAACCCTGTTCTGCATATAGCAGGCAGTATTGATTGCCTATGCCCAGAATGTAACTGGCAGATTTGCATCAGCAATCACTATAATGCTGGAAGATTCCCTTAGAGGTGCAAAATTCTTCCATTATTCCATTCTTGAATTCTATGACATTATCACTTCTAATGACCTTTACGCTTTTATCAAGTAGATTTTCCATTCTGATCACACATCCCTTGATCAAATTAGGTGTCTCATCTTTTGTCCCCAAGAAGTAAACCCATGTAAATTTTGAAAGGTCATCTGCAATGACTAGACAGTATCTTTTCTTCCAAATGCTTGGAACACTCACAGGACCAAATAGATCCATGTGGAGTAGTTCCAAGACCTCATCAATAGTATTTATCAGTTTGCTTTTATAAGAGGATTTGTGTTGTTTCCCTTTGAGGCAAGATGTGCATTTTTCTTCAATCTTAAATTCTCTTGTTGGAAGGCCAACAACATGTTCACCTTTCACTAACTTGTTCATATTCTTCAAGTTGACATGACACATCTTCCTATGCCACAAATTAGTCTCATTTTCAGTGGCTTTTGAGATAAAACATGAACCACCTCTAGATGTAGCAGTATTCATTCTAAGCTCATAGAGGTTGCCATTCCTTGGAGACATCATCATTATCATATCAGTTGGAATAACAAATTCAGGCTTTAGAAGTAGACAGTGTTCATCATTGAAAGCCACTGTGTACCTTTTATCACAGACTTGAGAAATGCTGAGTAGATTGTATTGCAATCCTTCAACATGCAGCACATTCTCAAAGGATACCTTGCCATTGGTGAGTGTGCCTTTTCCAACAATTTTTCCTCCGTTTTCATCACTCCCAAAAGCAACTGCACCTTCATACTTTCTTTCATAGTTTACAAGAGCTCCCCTGTCACAGGTTATATGCATGGAACAACCACTGTCCATATACCATATATTATTGAAATTTATGGACAGTTCCTGCACAAACATACATAAGAGAATCAGTTAGATTCTGAGTCACAAACTGTATCAGTTTGCAAATCAGATTCCTTTGGAGATTCATCAAGAGGTGGAACTTGAACTGGAAATGGATCTTCATAGACTATTTCACAATTTTCATCTGAGTCTGAGTCTGACCCAACTGACACAACTGGTGACTTAATGCTATTCTCAATCTGATCAATCACACAGTTTTTCCATTCATTTAACTCCTTCTTTGTCTTCCACTGAAACCCTCTTAGTTCAAACCCTTGCTTCATCAAGAACTTTTCATCACCATTAAGAACTCCAGGTCTCATGTTAGCTTTTCCTTTGTCATTTGACCTTTTGTTCTTCATTGGTTTGCTTGATCCGTTTGTATCATCCTTGATTTTCAGAACCTGCTTCAATCTTCTCTCCAAACATGATCTTTTCTCTTCATCACTTGAGCTGTTCTTCTCTCCATTCAAATACCTTTGATACATCTGTTTGTATCCTTTCATGTCAAAACCACAAACAACATCTTGCACAACAAACTCATCTTCCTCAAACCAGCAAGAATCAGTGTGATGTCCATAAGCATCACATTTTTTGCACCACACCTTGGCATAACTTCCCATATCTTTAAGAAATTTTTTGTCTTTGATTTTGTCACTTGGTTTGGGAAAGTCAAAGCCTAGGGATGTCTGTGGGCACAAGGAATTGCTGAAATCCATTTTGATTGACCTATACACATCAGGCACTAAAGGATATTTCTCCTTGACAAACACAATTGGCTTTACTTTAGATGGTGATCTTGAGGAGCTTCCTTCTGGTTCATCAACAAATCTTCTCATGGGCACATAATCCACATCCCCAATATCAAACAGTTCATGATTAGAGAAAACTGGATAAATTGGCAGATGCGTTTGATCATATGTGAACTTCTTTGGTACATCATTCCTTTTCTTGATTTCTGACTGAGCTCTGGTACATATATCAAACACCACATGCTCTCTTCTCATCTTCTCAAAGTTCCTTTTTGTTTTGGGGGTTATTTTTGGCAACAATGGAATCCTTTCATCATTCCTTTTGCTTGATCCCTTCTTCCTTTTCTTGCCTTTTGATGATTTGGTACTGCCACAACTGCAAGTACTCCCCACACTGGAGTATTCACTCCATTTCTTATTTACTTCATCTTTCTTTACTTCCTTTTCCTTTAGCTTCTCAGTCTGTTTCATAGCAAACTCTCCCTTTTTGTCAACAATTACATCTTCATATTGTTTCATAAACTCAGGTCTGTCTTCAAAGACATTCTTGAATTGCTTCAAATATTCATTTCTGCTCTCTTTGTCTACTTTCAATGGATAACTATCACAAAAAGGTGGTGGCACCTTCTTGTATTTGTTTTCATCAGTCATTTTATCCACGAATCCAACTATATTTCCAGTAGATACCAGGTTCTTCAGGAATTCCATTTGAATCATCAATTAGCATTCTTAAGCTTCTCATCAGCATACATCTTTTTCAGTCCCTCAATCTCAACAGTCATTCTTGATTGAGTTTTGTATGCTTGCATACAATCTTCCTCTAATCCCTTAATCTGGTTCTCATAGGTTGCCTCACTAGTCTCATACACATTCAGAAAGGCTTCCTTTCTACCACATTCTGACTTCCACATTCCAATCTCCTGATTAAGTTCATCAATAGTCAAAAGAAGATCATAAATTGAGATATCAGAATGTACCTGTGCATTTGAAGAGTCTGTTTTGTCTTGTATCTTGGCCATGAAAGCAACGTTTGCTTTTTCCATCTCTGTCGCATGATTACTCCAGTCAAACTCCCCATCTTGAGGTAACCTTGTGACTGCAACATTCCCTTGGTCTCTAACCTGATTCACAGTATTTAGATTGACTCTGTTCTGGTTCTTATGAATCTGTAGTTGGTTATTTCTTTGAGGTTGGAAATGTTGTTGTTGGGGTCTGTTCTGTTGTTGGTAGGGGTTTTGATTGGACATTTGATTTCTCTGATGCTGAAAGTTTTGTTTTTGATTCTGGTAGAACTAAGTTTAATTAACCTGGTTTCCCACTAGCTTAGGCTGATTGCATTCTCTGGCAAAGTCACCAGGTTGCTGACAGTTGTAGCAAATTGCTTTTGATTTGACAAACCCTATTCTTTCATTGGATCCAGAGAAACTTGATCTTCCTGTCCTGTTGTACAACCTCTTGCTTCTCACAGCTAACATGGCAGCCTGCCATTTGATGTCCATATCTTCTAAATCATTAGCATCAATCTGCTTAAGGTCTTCCTGCACAATGCTTGTGTTGATCAGATTCTTGGCCACAAAAGCATGATATGAGTCAGTGAACATAGAAAATAGAGCTTGATAGTCTGCTCCATGGCTTGAATTGCTTGGTGTGTAAGGAGGGAGTCCACTTGCTGATGAGGTTGTGTCATCTTCTATCATTTGCACATTGAACCTTGACTAACTTTTTCCAGATACCGAGCTTGTTTCAGCTGGTTCTTCAATGATTGGTGATTGCTGATTCTTGACAGAGAGATTTCCCATAGGTGCTACAAGAGCATTTGTCATCGGGAAGCTGGGCTTATCCTCTCTGATCATGTGATTCTCAATCATCTCGTGCTCAGCAGCTTGTAGGAAAGCTATCACATCATCCAACTTAAAGTTGGGAAATTTGGCCTTTTTTCTTGATGAATTTGCTGGCCGTATACCATTCACCAGACAATGAAGATAACAGTTTCTTGTTTAGGTCAAAGTCAGAGATTTGCAGGTCAGTTCTCCTAATCTCATTTACAATGACCATGAATCTCTGCAGCACAGACTTCAATCTTTCCCCTTCCTTGAACTTGAATCTATCTAACTGTTGCTTCAGTCTATCCCTTTTAATGTCTCTCAGTTCTGTATTTCCTTCAAACATGTCAATAACTGCATCATACATCTCCTTTGCAGTTTTGTGATAATTGACAGTTGTCAGTATTTCCCAGGTTAGGCCTAGCTTCAGCATAGATAGTGCTTTGTCGTCTCTTTTCTTCATTTTCAGTTCAATAGTGGCACTGTTGTTTGCAGCAGTAGATGGAACATACTGTCCTTCTGTGATAGAAGTCCAGAGTTCAGGGTCGTTGTAGTTCACAGTTGCTTCAAAAAGCACCTTCCATTTTATGAAGTTTTCTTGTCCAATAAGTCTTGGAATCTTGTTTGTAGAAACTTCCTGGTCTTCCATTTCAGCAGATCTGAACATTGACATAGACAAACCGAGTAAAGCTTCAAGCTTTATCACAAACCTTCAGTCCCGTGGCCTTCAGCGAGCTTCCAAAGCTCTGATACCACTTGTCAGGACCGAGAGTCTGGTGCAAACCTTAATAAGGCTAACAAGAACACACAGACTCAATAACCTAAAGGCCTATTGAATATCTCGGCAGAATCAGGATATCCAACGGATCGGAGTGAATGAGTGATATGATAACAAACGAAACAATAAATGATAATTAGTAAAGAAAGATTCAAAGACAAAGATTCACTGTATTTAATATATCATTCAATGAAACAGTGAAAGGAATGTCTAGGGTTTTGTCAAAACAGCGGCGGCTGTACGAGGAGACAAAATGAATATTCTTTTAAATGTTTCTCGTAATCCGTGCCCTAAATGGAAACCTAGGACCCTATTTATAGAAACCTCACATTCCTTCTAGAATCCCTAATTATTACATAATGATTGATAAAATCAAATACAAGTGTAAGTATCTTCGAGCATGATATGTATCTTGCTCGAGCACACTTCAGTATGCAGGGTATGCTTGATGAGTGTCTTCGAGCATACTTTACTTAGAATATTTTACTGTGAAAATATTCTCCTTTAGCAAGCTTCACTACTCTTGACTAATCCAGGCTTTGCTCGAACTAGTCCATTGAGCAAGCCCATTCTCCTTGATGTCTTCAATCTTGTCTTGAGACTTATTCAGCAATCTTTAGCATGCTCGGATGTAAATCTTGCTCGAGAGATTGAATCATGCTTGGAGCATATGACATCCTTTTATTGCATCCATGCTCGTCACCCTGTGCTCGGAAATCCTGTGCTCGTAACACTTGGTTAAAACTTGAATGATCAAGTTGTTTGCTCGATTGGCAATCCATACTTGATAGGAGAACACTTTTGCTCGTTAAAGTGTAGCTTGCTCGAAGCCTTTAACTCTTAGAAGAATCAACCAGAAATGGTTCTGAAGACCTTGCTCGAAGTAGTGAAACCATGCTCGATAGTCTAAGCTTGCCCGAAGTCCATACTTAGCCGTTTTCAGATGAGGTTGAGAAGATTTCAATCTTCCTTATCAAAATTTCGACTCAACAAAATACAACAAAACAATTCAAATAAATATATACAACAATTTAAATTCATGTTTGTCTTCAATACAACCCTAAGTTCATTCTAAGTGTCCAAACTTCAAATCAAGCAACCTGCATATGTGTACAAAACAGAGTTTGTCAGCAACACATGTTGAGTGAGATGATCATCAATTTTGACACAACAAATTTTATATATATATATATATATATATATATATATATATATATATATATATATATATATATAATAGATAATTTATAAATGATAAGTGAAAAATGCGCAAACCAACCATGTGATAGTATCAATTAAATCATAACAAAACATAACATAGATCAACCATGAACATAACCAGATCGTGCTAGTGTGCCAATGAATCGTTGCTAAGCAAATCGGGCATTGATTTCAATGACTAAAATTGTCGGTTAACCTTTGCCAAGCAAATCGGGCTCCAGTTACTAAGACGGTCGTATGATCATACTAATGAGAACCCTATACAAGGGGATATGTTGGACTTCTCTAACTGTTGTCAAGTTAAACATGTAGCAATTAACAAATAGCATTCAACTGATATTCACACAGTGATTTTGTTTGCGAGTTTGTGTGTGTATATATAGGATAGAATATATGAGTAAGTTCGCATATGTCCCCAAAACATTTAAAAACAGTAGATAAAAAGGGGAATGATCAAACTCACCTTAAGCAATTACTAAATGCGATTAAACGAGCTAACGAATAAGCGAGTCGTCCACTACACGTCAAATGTTATACATAATCAGAATCTGAATCTTTGAGATATGATAATACAATTAAAAACGAACTCGTTTCCGCTGGAATCAATCCATGCGGACGTTTAGAACTCAAGTTATGTTGGTTTTAAGATTTAAGCGAGCTGGTACTTACCAGAATTCAAACATGGATTCGGAAGTCAGGTTTTGGTCAGTAGCCTTAAAATTTCGTTATGAGAATAAAAGTCTTCTGTAACGCCCGTAAATTTCGTTAATCGGCTCGATCGTTTATAAATGTTAGTCAAAAAGCCGGGGTTTCATCTTTCTAATTTAGAGCCTTGTAATACGTTTTAAAAGTCCGTTTGTCCATCCTTTTTCCCAAAACATCCCCTCTTACGAGTATTATATTAGTATGTAGCACCCGACATTTTCGTTTATCAGCATGCACGTTGTAGAGTTTGTATATTTATCGGGTTTGAACCGGCTTACTTCGGGGACCTCCTTGTCATACCCGTAAGTTGAATTAATTGACTTTCCACCCAAGTTGCTACACACTTCATACTGGAGGGACTAGAGTGTAATTTATTTTATATCATAATATTAAAAAAGAAAAACCCTAACCCTAACTCTATTCCCAGCAGCCGATCGGCCTCAAGACCCCCCCCTGCTCGTTTTTCTTCTGTCCAGCCAAGTTTCAGCCGTGAAAACTTCAATTCAATGTCGGTTTTATGATTCCCCATGTTTTTTACACCTTAATTGATCATATTAACGCGCTTATTGGTCGTTAAGGTTGAGTTTTGATGATAACAGTTTGCTGACAGATTCGAATACGTTTATTATAGGGTCTGTAACGCGATGATAATCCATTGTTTTTGATCGATTCTTGATTCCATGATGTTCTACTTTGAGTCTAGTTTCCAGAAAGGTATAATACGTAATTTTTGGACGAGATTTGAAAGGTTTTTATGAATTTATAAAATCGAGTGTCAAAGCTGATGCGGGATGACGGATTCTGGTCTGTTTTGGGCTAGCATACACACCGAAATATAATTTTAAACGATTTTACTCGTTAAAATGATTTGAATAGTTTTACATTGTCTCACTCGTGATGGTGCATTTTGAAAGCTATATTTGAATTATTTTATATGCCTTAGGATATTTTAGACTCGCTCATGGTCTTGTGTCTTTAAGGTTACATACACTATTGATGGTCTAGACTCAAGGACGTTAGTAGACTTGGTAGTAATTGAATATGAGTAGACCTATCTACTTAGTTCCCGTATGGGATGATATATATATATATATATATATATATATATATATATATATATATATATATATATATATATATATGTAGGAATATATATGTATGTATATATGGAGGTATGTATGTACGTATGAGGATGTGTTACCTTATAGCCTACAATTGTGTAATGATATTTAGTTCCTCGTGACTAAGAATGATATATGTAGGCTTATTGATGTGTGTGTGCATGGTGATTCACGGCCAGGTCAAATATATTACTCGGGTTGTACCCGTGGTGGAGAGGCCCATGTGACGTGATCATCATTTTGGCAGGTCAATATATTACATAGGTTTTAAAAATCCCATGGTGAAGAGGCCCGTTGATGTTGAGCCGTGATCGGGTCAAATATATTACTTGGGGAAGACCCGGGGTGAGGAGGCCCGTATCACGTGCTTGGATGTATGAGCCGGGATCGGGTCAAATATATTACTTGGGGAAGACCCGGGGTGAGGAGGCCTGTATCTCGTGCTTGGATGTATAAGCTGTGATCGAGTCAAATATATTACTCGGGTTTGACTCGTGGTGGAGAGGCTCGTGTCACATGCTTAGGTCTTACCGCGTCCGAGTCAAATATATTACTCGAGTCTTGACTCGTGATGGAAAGGCCCGTGTACGTGTGTTCGACGATGATTGTATTACTTGGTGAATTATATATAATTTATTTTATTTATACCTTCTCTATTGTTTATAACTATAGCTTTGAAATAAAGTATGAATTATTGTTTATGAAAACTTGAACTCACTCAGCTCAAGCTGACTTTGTGTGTATGTTAGATTGACTTTCAGGTTGAGGATTAGAGATTTCCGCTTGGACGTGCTAGAGACTACTCGGACGGTTGAAGGCACATCTAGTCGAAGAATTAATAACGCAAACTGTTTCTTTTAAATTATTACCATAAGTATTTAAATTTTGATTTTGGTCACTTTCCCTGGTTTTGGGAATTTTGATGTTATCTATTCCGCTGTTTACTACTCTGAAACGATTTTAATGAGATGAAGATTTCAAATAAAACGAATATTTTATTTACAATTAATTTTGGACACCTGTACCCGTGTTTTGGGATTTTTAATACTTAAACTTTTCCGCTGTTATTTACTCTGAACTTGTTTTAAATACAAAGAATCATTTGGTTTTAAATTTTTGTGAATTTGTGGATGTGATTTCCAACTGTAGGATTCCCGGGATTCGGGGTCTTACAGTATGTATGTATGGGTATGTGTTACCTTATAGCCTACGGTTGTGTGATGATATTTAGTTCCTCGTGACTAAGAATGATGTGAGTAGGCTTATTGATGTGTGTGTGCATAGTGATTCACGGCCGGGTCAAATATATTACTCGGGTTGTACCCGTGGTGGAGAGGCCCGTGTGACGTGATCATCATTTTGGCGGGTCAAATATATTACTTGGGTTTTAAAATCCCGTGGTGAAGAGGCCCATTGGATGTTGAGCCGCGATCGGGTTAAATATATTACTCGTGTTGTACCCGTGGTGGAGAGGCCCGTATCACGTGCTTGGATGTGTGAGCCGAGATCGGGTCAAATATATTACTCGGGTTGTACCCGTGGTGGAGAGGCCCGTATCTCGTGCTTGGATGTGTAAGCTGTGACCGAGTCAAATATATTACTCGGGTTTGACCCGTGGTGGAGAGGCTCGTGTCACATGCTTAGGTCTTACCGCGTCCGGGTCAAATATATTACTCGAGTCTTGACTCGTGGTGGAGAGGCCTGTGTACGTGTGTTCGACGATGAATGTATTATTTGGTGAATTATATTAATATTAGGCTTAGTATTGAATGCCTAGATTATCCATTATTTATGGATCGTATGTGGTGATATTGTTGGTTGGATGTTCGAATTAGATGTTTGTATGTGTGTATATGAATGTGTATGTGTTGGTAAACTGTGACCGGGTCAAATATATTACTCGGGGAAGACCCGGGGTGAGGAGGCTCGTGTTACATGATTTTAATGGTTTTGTTAAACCGCGACCAAGTCAAATATATTACTTGGGGATGACCAAGGGTGAGGAGACTCGTGTTACGTGAATTGTTTTATTTAAACTGTAACCAAGTCAAATATATTACTTGGGGATGACCCAGGGTGAGGAGGCTCGTGTTACATGATTTTAATGGTTTTGTTAAACCGCGGCCGGGTCAAATATATTACTCGGGGAAGACCCGGGGTGAGGAGTCCCGTGCTGCACGAAAAGATGTTTAATATTTATTTACTTATGATTTGGTTAAGAAAAGCTATTTATGATTTTATGGACTCATGATTTTCCCCTACATTCCATACTCATGGAATTTAAATTTTTAATGAATGTCGTTTATGATAACTTGAACTCACTCAGCTCAAGCTGACTTTGTGTGTATGTTAGATTGACTTTCAGGTTAAGAAATGGATACTACCGCTTGGACGTGCTGGAGACTACTCGGAAGGTTGAAGGCATTTCTGGTCGAGGAATTCAAATAAAACAAATATTTTATTTACATTTGATTTTGGACACCTGTACCTGGGTTTGGGATTTTTAAATACTTACACTTCTTCCGCTGTCATTTACTTTGAACTGGTTTTAAACACAAAGAATTGTTTGGTTTTAAATTTTTGTGAAATTGTGGATGTGATTACCAACTGTAGGATTCCCGGGATTCGGGGTCTTACATCTTCTGGACCGAATGTTGAATCCGACCAGATGTATGCGAAAACGTAAAGTCAAACTTGTTGACCGTTTTGCCCTTTAACGGGTTTTAAGCGAATTGACCAGTCAACACCCTTCAACCACCGAAATTGATTGAAAGTTATTGACTAGGGAACTTATATGAATGAAATCTCAGTTTACAACTGACCCGGAAAGTGAAAGAACAAAGAGATATGACGAGTCAAAGATCCATACGCATGCAAAGTCAAACGAACAAGCTTGTATCTTCAACGAATAAGCAAAAACCAAAGGTCTTGGTGATAAACAGAGGTAGGACGGCTGAGGGCTCCTCTAGGGTTTGTGTAAAGTCTTATGGCAGGAGATTAGGGGTGGTTTATATAGGAAAAGCAATAACGAACCATATTTAGTATATTCACTCGTTTAGGAAACCGAATCGAGTTTTAATGATCAAATCAATAGTATAATCAGTATATTTCGTTCTTGGACAAGGGTTAATGAATATGGACATGTATCTAAGCTTTGGGGGATTTCTTGGGGCTTAATTCACTCGATTTTGTCCTAAAATAAGCGATTTCGAGCCCAAAACGTACTAGGAAATGATTTTAAACGAAACGAGCTGTGCAACTAGCCCAAGGCGTCTCGTGGTGGGCCTAGGCCACCCCAACACGTGGTGCACCAGCCAAAAAATAGAAATTTCAGTTTATGTCAGCTTTAGTCCCTATAGTCTGGATTTAGGTCATTTAACAAACTTTTTATGCATAGTTTAAGATTTGAACAACATATAAAGTATAAGGAGCCTAGAGTGAACATTATAAACTTAATTACTTATAAACACTTGATTTTCAATAATAGAGGTCTAAAAATGTTTCGGTTGGTTCAAACGTAAGCGACTACATGTTTGGAAAAATCCGAAATGTTACAAAGGCCTCTTACACATCAATTCGATTGATTAAATCATCAATTTTTGATCAATTTGAATATTAAGTGCTTAACTTCTTTTGTTGGCATCTACTTCAAGAACTAATTGAAAGGAGTAAAATTAATAGCTCAAATTTGTATAATTAGGTGGAAAACTGAAGAACAAAGTACAATTGTTCGTTTAATTGTAAAAAATTGATGGATTGTGTTTTGAGGTCTTATTTGCAGGCAACGAACATTTTTTGGGTTAGATAACTCAATTTAATTTGATATTGACCTGCAAATTAGTTTCATATGGGTCGCCAGTTGAATTATATTGATATGGATGGATGCTCAATGAATTAGTTGATGAATTAGATCGTAGAATTAGATTTAGGTTATTTACGATTATGCCACCACTTGAAATTGAAATCGGCGTTCTATTAGCTCGCGTACCTAACGTATTATAACTTATTATTGTACAATAACCCACACACACACACACAGATATATATATATATATATATATATATATATGTAGTCAGGGAGATTATAATGAGTTTTCTTGTTTAGCAGGAGAGGCACAAGAAATAGAAGACATCACATGCCTAGATGAGGACTTGGAGAAATATCTAAGAAAAGTCCAAAAAGAATTCATAGACCAACCGGGGGAATCTTCCCAAAGCAAATCCGACAAAGAAAAAGAAAAGGTCCAAAATTAATAAAGCTTATTCCCTGTTCATAATGGGAATCTCTGAGTGCTCTGATAAAGCTCTGACAAAAGGAGATAGCTATAAATCATGATAAGATTCTCCGACATAGCACAATAATGGAGACTTTGGATGCCAATTTAAATGGCCCTGCTCTTATAGAGCATCTATACTTTTCTATAACTTTTGTAATTTTAATTTATTTGTTTTGTACTTTTCCTGTGTGTTTTCCCTATAAAAGGGGAGTTAGATTTTAGATAGAGACACGCTAAGTTTTAGCACCTCTCTTCTTTCCTTTCAGTACTCTTGTATAATATCCAGCAAATTAATAAAAACTTCAAGCTTTGAAATCTTACTATTGGAGTGTTACTAGTCTGTCATTCTTATTCAAGTAAGAAGTTCTGATTCTATTATATTTGCATTACAAATTTATAAACTATATGATGGGCTAAGCCCTTAAAGTATTGAATCATGGCATAATAACACCACTTTAAGAAATGGTTCTAAAATTATCTAAGTAATAATTAAGTAAAGGTTAAAGCAATTTACTGGCTAAGTTAAAATTATAGACTGGCAGTTAGTATGTAAGGAAACTTTGTCCGTATGTTTAATTTGTTTTTAGGACGCCTTTTCATTCCTTACAAACTATCTTGACGGTTTATTATTTTGTAAAATAATGGTAAACTTATTGACGGTTTATGGCTTTGTAAAACTTACTTATCCATGTCTACTCATTTGTAACAGAGTAGACATGGATAAGTAAGTTTTACAAAGCCATAATTGTATCCATGGGTTTTTACATATAAAGTTAAAGCGTCATCTATATTTTGATCAGATAAAGACAAATGTAAGTCTGGATAAACATCAAAATATACTGGACCATGTGCTAGACTGGTTTCTATAATACCCATTAATGATTGCTTCCAGTTTAGATTACGAGCATCTCGTAATACCGCTATAAAACTTTCTGGTAATCCTTGTAAAGTTAAAGGCTTAAAAGCAACTTGGACTAAACCAATATGAATAAAATTATAATCTTTTTTGTATCTAACTAAATCAGAAAGATTTAAAAGCTTTATTATCATTTCTTCATTACTGACTGACACAGCTTCCTCAGTTGTTTTAACAACTTGTTTCCAATTTAAAAAGTTGTCAAAACTTCCAATTTGGTATATAACCCTTGGGTTGATTTGAGGAATTGTCCATTTATTTAATAAATCAAGATTTTTTGGAATATCATATTCTTCGCTTGTACTGTTTTTAACAGTATTTTTCTTTTTAAATAGGTTAATCATTTTAGAGATAAAAGTATTGAACCATAACACAAATACCCCCCTTTAATTTCATGGCTCTGATACCATTTGTAACAGAGTAGGCATGGATAAGTAAGTTTTACAAAGCCATAAACCGTCAATAAGTTTACCATTATTTTACAAAATAATAAACCGTCAAGATAGTTTGTAAGGAATGAAAAGGCATCCTAAAAACAAATTAAACGTACGGACAAAGTTTCCTTACATACTAACTGCCAGTCTATAATTTTAACTTAGCCAGTAAATTGCTTTAACCTTTACTTAATTATTACTTAGATAATTTTAGAACCATTTCTTAAAGGGGTGTTATTATGCCATGATTCAATACTTTAAGGGCTTAGCCCATTATATAGTTTATAAATTTGTAATGCAAATATAATATAATCAGAACTTCTTACTTGAATAACAATGACAGACTAGTAACACTCCAATAGTAAGACTCAAAGATTGAAGTTTTTATTAATTTGCTGGATATTATACAAGAGTACTGAAAGGAAAGAAGAGAGGTGCTAAAACTTAGCGTGTCTCTATCTAAAATCTAACTCCCCTTTTATAGGGAAAACACACAGGAAAAGTACAAAACAAATAAATTAAAATTACAAAAGTTATAGAAAAGTATAGATGCTCTATAAGAGCAGGGCCATTTAAATTGGCATCCAAAGTCTCCATTATTGTGCTATGTCGGAGAATCTTATCATGATTTATAGCTATCTCCTTTTGTCAGAGCTTTATCAGAGCACTCAGAGATTCCCCTTATGAACAGGGAATAAGCTTTATTAATTTTGGACCTTTTCTTTTTCTTTGTCGGATTTGCTTTGGGAAGATTCCCCGGTTGGTCTATGAATTCTTCTTGGAGTTTTCTTAGATATTTCTCCAAGTCTGCATCTAGGCATGTGATGTCTTCTATTTCTTGTGCCTCTCCTGCTAAACAAGAAAACTCATTATAATCTCCCTGACTATTAGACGAAATGGACATGTCCTTTGAGGAATCGGTTGTAGAAAAATGTTTCTTTAATTCTCTTTTCATCTCTTCTATATAAGACTTGATAATTTCAGACTTTGAAACTTCTTGTTTTCCTTCTATTAACCTTTTCGAAATATGTTCGTACGGACTGTTGATTTCCTTTTGTTGTCTTTTTACCATCCGGGTTTTATAATATTCTATTCTTGAGGTGATTATATCCACCGTATCCTGGTCTTCAATATTGTTGGTAAACATATTTATCCTGGTCATTTTTGTTCAGAACTTGGTATAACAAGTTCTTTTAAGGCAAGGGAAATTATCCCTTAGGGTATACCCTGTGGTCGGCTTCCATTTCCAAATCCATGGAATTGAAAATTCTATAAAAAAGTACATTGAGGCTATTCCCTCAAACCATGGATTATTATTTTTTGCTTCTATAAGATTGGGTGATGATTTTACCCATTCCAAATATAACTCTTTAAATGGTTCAGGAAGAATCTGAACTGTCGGTCCATATAGAATGAACCATTTTTGGAACCAACAAGTACACCTTGTTTGAAGATATTACATTGACTTTTATAAACCATGAATGTTTTCTTTTTGGATTCTCATAAAACAAACATTTCTCGAATCCATGGATATAATCCCAATAGTTATATTTATAAGTTTGCCTGTCAGTTGTTTCGGGATATATGAATTCCCTTTCTTTTAGCGTACTTAACCCCCATTTTTGAGGAGGTATAATTGTTTTTATAAAAACTTTACTAAAATTATACATATTTCTTTCTCTCTCTCCGGGATAAAAGTGTCTTATTTCTGCAGTTTCTGTAAGTCGCAGAATATTTTCATAATATTGCCGTGTTTTATAAGACGGCACTTCATATGAAGCTGGTTCTATATATTTTTGCATAAGTATCCAAGGATCATCAAAAGATTCGATATCTTCTTGATTTAGAAGGATTATTTTCTTTTGTCTCTCGGTTATGAACCAGGAATCTTCATCATCATTGTCTTGAGTAACATATGCATAAGTAGGAGCTTTTGAAGCTTCCTCTTCTTTCTGGGCCTGTATCTTGGCCCTAACCTTTTCATATAACGGATCATTCGGGTCAATTTGAATTTCTGTATCATTTGTGTTGTTATTAACAACATTTGAACTGGAGGCAGCATTTGAGCTAGAAGCAATGTTTGAGGCTATAAGCCTCCTGGTTCCCATCTAGGCTAGGACTATTTTCTGCCTGTTATTAATACTGAGTCCTCTACCTCTTCCTCTATTAGGAGACCCTCTTCCTCTTCCTCGAGGAATCATTCCTGAAAACACAAAATTAAGCCGAAGAGATTATTTTCTCTTTTTCTTTTAGGATTTTTATCCTTTCTCTAGCATTATAAATTGTATTATAATAAAATCTGATCCTTCTTAGTCTATCATATGGATGAACAGTGAAATCAAGCTGTATATCATGGATTCTACGCATTTGATCTCTTATAATTAGATTATGAAGGTTTATATCATACTCTATATTATTAAATGAAATCTTTAAAGGACCTTTAATTTTTCTTCTCATTTATGTATTCCCTGGAAAGAAAATCAGGAAGACTGTTGTCAGTTCCTTTTTTATATAATATTTCAAAGTCAAAAGGGGCTAACTGTGACTGCCATCTGGCAAACATTTGTTTAGAAACATCATGCTTAAAATCCTTTTGAAACATGAATCTAGCCGCTTGGCAGTCGGTTTTTATTATAAATTTTTTGTTATATAAATCATCCTGGAATTTTAGAACACACTTTAATATTGCTAAAATCTCTTTAGCTATGGTAGCATAATTCTTTTGGCCATCAGACCACTTTCCTGAATAGAATCAGACAAGATATTCTTGTTTAGTTTGAGGAGAAATTTGTTTTAGTATTCCTCCAAAACCTATGTCTGAAGCATATGTCTCTACAATTTTATCCTAATTTGGGTTAGCAATGGTTAAGCACGGAAGATTAGAGACCTTTTGTTTTATCTTTATTACTGCTTTTGTATGATTTTCGTCCCAAGGCTTAGGATTCTTTTTTAATCTATCATATAATATAGACGAATCTTTAGCTAAGGCTTTATAGTATGAGGCGATATAATTTAAACTCCCTAGAAATCTTTGCAATTGGGTTTTATCAATAATTTTATCAGGGAATTTATTTGCAAATTCTATACTCCTACTGATAGGGACTATTTTCCCCTTTTCAATTATATGTCCCAAGAACCTAACATTTGTTTGAAATAGCACCATTTTTTGACTATAAATAACTAGTCTGTTTTTTATTATATTAGTTTTAAACAAATTTAAATGTTTAAAATGAGTCTCAATATCTTTTGAAAATACTAATATATCATCTATGTAGACAATTATAAAGTTTGAAAATGGAATGAATATATCATTCATAATTTTTTGAAATTCTGAAGGGGCATTTTTAAGCCCAAAAGGCATAACGTTCCATTCATACTGGCCAAAAGGAACGTTAAAAGCTGTCTTATATCTTCCTTTTGGTCAATCTGGATTTGCCAATACCCAGATTTTAAATCAAATTTTGAAAAGATTAGCGAATCATATAACCTGTCCAACAAGTCTTTTTTGTTTGGGATTGGGTATCTAATCCACTTTAATACCTTATTTAGAGGTTTATAATTTATTACTAACCTTGGCACTCCCCTTTCTTGTTCAGAATGTTTATTTACATAAAAGGCTATGCACGACCAAGGAGATTTTGAGGGATGTAATAATCCCTTTTGTTGAAGCGAAGATATTTCCTTTTTACATAACTCTAAATGTTCAGAGTTTATTTGACACGGTCTTGCCTTTGTCGGGACATTACTTTCATGGAAGTCTTCAATCATAAGGGAGAGAAACTATATGTTGTTTTCTATCCCAGAAAGCATTTGGATGATCATTACATATGTCATTTGTAAATTGGTTTTTTAGGAGTTCAATTTTTAATAATAGTTTCGGGTTTTTTTACCTTTCTTCAATTGTATGAACATTAATTTCTTCTTTGAGAAAATTAATCTGACAAGTTTTTGCCTGAATCAATATTTCATTTATCATCTTTTCAATAGGTTGAGTTATAAACTCAAAGTAGAGATTCTTCCCATTATAGGTTGCTGTGAAACCTTTTTTGTTTACTTCCTTTAATGGGAATATTTTTGATAAAAACGGTGTTCCTAAGATAACTTCATTAGATATATTTTTTACTAATAAGAATGAAGTAGTAATACATTCTCCATTGTGGCAAATCTTTGCTTTAGGAAGCTTTTATTTCACACCCATATCTTGGTGGTTAGCTGTCCTAAGAATATGCGTTGTTTTTTCAAAGTATTTTGTGGGGATAAGACCTTATCTTAAACAATTTAGGTCTGCTCCTGAGTCAATAAGAGCTAGAAAATCCTTTTTGAAGTTATTCTCAATTAACAAAGTAATCTTCACCAACCATTTTTGTGATATAATATTTTCTATGGTATGAATATGTTCATCTTCTAAATTCATAGGAGGGAATATTTCAAAATAAGTGGGAGATTTAGTAGTTGTTTCTCCTAATATGCTATTATAAATACTAGTTTTTTCTAGATCTATGATCCTTTTTTCAAAGTCATAACTTTGTTTTTTTAGATTTATTATTTCTCCTTTTAGTTTGGCTACTTCAGCTTTTAAATCTTCAGGAGTTGAAGAGTTATGCTTTCTATTATTCAATCTATCATGAATATGTTTCATTGTATAAGTACCTTCTGGTTCTTTTGGTATATCATCTTTCTTTTCTTCTTCTTGATAGATTATATCAAGAATTTTTACCTTTTCTTCGGGGTCTTTTATTCTTTTAAGAATATCTTCTAAAGTTTATCCAGACTTACATTTGTCTTTATCTGATAAAAATATATATGACGCTTTAACTTTATATGTAAAAACCCATGGATACAATTATGCTCAGGGTTCTGAAATAATTTGCATTTGTTATAGAATATATTATAGGTTATTAACCACCATGAATGCTAGATGCAAAAGAATTAATAAACAAAATGATGAAACAATATTAATAGAAACAAATTATGGAAAATCAAATATTTCTATTAGAAGACAGTTAAATGGGAAGAAATAACATTCCCAGAAAATTGGGTAATAAACAAAGCAATAAAAAAGTAACCACAAATAAAACATAAGTTAAATAATCTTATAGAAACATCTGAAGGAAATATAGAAATAGAATTTGAGGATAATGATTTTAAATCAATATCACAAAGACTTAATAGATCATCTTCAGCTAAGTCGTACATTTCACCTCTAGACTATAAGGTAGAGTTTCATGAATCTTCTAGGGCCTCTACTTCTCAAATAAGACCTAATAGGGCAGAAAATTTAAATATAAATAATGATAATCTAGTCTCAGGTGTCTATCACCAACAAGTTAGGGAGAAAGATACCGTCTCTCAAATGAGTTTCAATCTTTAATGGATTACAAAAAATTAGATTTTAGTCCAGGATCTGCTATTAGAAAGCAGATATGCGAAAAATATAAGTAAGAAAAATGGAAACATTTTATAAAATGGTTTATGGAATCATTTCCAAGAGATGAGAGAATAAGACTAGGAGAAGAATTTTATAAAGATCTTCAAATCCTACAACAAATTATAGAATTTCCAGTATGGTTCATAAACAAATATTCCCAAAAATATGTCTCTATAATAGAAAAAAATTATAAATTAACTACAGGAACTATTATCAAGTCAATATTTCCTCCCCGGGAAGATTTTGAAATGAAAAGAGAAAATGAAGAAATATATTTCTTTGCTTTTAAAAAGGCAATAGCCAATGATTCTCTTCAGGCAACTGTCCTTCATGTCAACCAATTAATAAAGCAAAATAATTATACAAATTTATGTCTAAACAATCTGTCAGAAATCCTTCAAGAAACAAATAATAAGATAGAAAAATATATTTCAAATAATTAAGAAGAAGGAGAAACAAGTAAAACCAAAGATAATAATAACCACACAAAAATCCAACCTACAGTTCAACCTCCCCCAGAAATAGAAGATTATAAAATAAAACCCATAAATCAATTGATGGAAGTCTTAAAAGAAAAATTTTCCAAGTTGGAATTAAATACTTTGGAAGAAGAAAACATGAGTGATGAAACTTTCGAGGCTTATACAATAGATTCTATAAATAGATTAAATGGAAGAAAAAGACCAGAATCGTACAATACAAAATTTGCTGATAAGCCAAGACAAAGAATGTTTTACTATCCTAGACCCACTCCACAAGATGTTCTTCATGAAGAACAAGAATATGAGATTTCCAATTCCTATGATGGAAAGTCCATATATGAATGAAATCTAGATGGTTATACAGATAGACAAATATACATGATGACGCATCGTATGATGATGTACGCTACGATAGCAAAAAATAATCAGAATAGTGATGTCAATGTATGCAAAATGATAATTGCAGGATTTACAGGCCAACTAAGAGGATGGTGGGATAATTATATCAAACCAGAAAATTAACCTCAAATTTTTAATCATGTTAAATCAGAAAATGGCCAAAATGTTTCTGATGTAGTTTACACCTTAATACTTACCATCATAGAACATTTTATGGGAAGGTGGTCGGACAATTCTGAAACCATAAGAACATTGTTAAATGGTCTTAGGTGTACTACCTTAACATCATTTAGGTGGTATAAAGATGTATTTTTAAGCAGAGTCTATGAACTCCCAGAGAATAATAGTTCTCATTGGAAGTCAAAATTTATTGATGGTCTTCCACCTTTATTTGCCAAAAGGGTAAGAAAAAGTCTTAGAGGAGATAATGTCCAAATTCGTTATGAAATTTATACTTATGGAAGACTCATTGGGGTTTGTGTGCAAGAAGGTCTAGCCTTATGTAATGAATTAAAATTAAATCACCAAATCAAAAAACAAAATTTAACAGAAAAAAGACAATTAGGTCAATTCTGTTAACAATTTGGAATGGAATGTAAAAAAGAGGATAAAGAACGAAGTCCTTATAAAAATTATAAACAAGCTTCTAGAGAAAAATATTTTGCTAAAAGAAGAGAAAAACGTTATAGAAAAAAAGCAAATAGAAAAGAAAGATGGACCCCAACGTGTTATATATGCAAAAAGAAGGGTCATACAGCAAATAGATGTTACCAAAGAAAAAATATGAAGAGTAAAATTAATAATTTAAATATAGAAGAAGAAATTAAAAAAGAACTATGTAGGATTCTTGATACAGAAGAATCTACAGACTATGATTCTGCCGAAGATTGTGAAAATTGTTGCGAAAATGGAAAATCAGATGATGAAATTTATAAAATCATACCTCAATTCCAAGATAATGATGTTAATGGGAGTGATATTAATGTTATAAACAGTAAAACTTTAGAAGATATATATATGTGTGTGTGTGTGTGTGTGTGTGTGTGTGTTTGTGGGTGTGTGTATATATATATATATGTATGTATATATATATATATATAGAGAGAGAGAGAGAGAGGAGTGGGATCAAATGAAAACTCCTCTTAAAGAGAAAACTTAATAACGCCTAAAGAATTATTAATTTTGTAGTTTCTTTTCATTATTCTTATATATTGTTATTGTTCAAAAAAAAGAAAAAGAAAACCTTGTCGGTAAACTCGTCGGTGTAGTACATATGTGTAATAGTGTGCATTGCATATATGCAAAAGTGTTGTATTGCATAGAATATAACACTATTACACATATTTGATACACAAAATTGTACATATGCAATATAAGACTAATACGCATATCGAATACACAAAAGTACATATGTGTAATACAACATTAACCCACATATGCACTACTTCGACTTTTTTTTTTGCGTATAATACGACACTACTGCATATATACAATACACAAATATTGAATATATGCAATTAAACACTACTGAACAAAAAATACATAGTAATACACATGTGTAATATCATAGTATCGCACAATAATACGTATATGCATTACAACATTTATTTATTTTATTTTTCTATTTTTTTAGTGAAGAGTAACAAAATATAAGAATAATGACAAAAACGGAAATTTGAAAATATAATTTTTATTTTTAATTAAAAATAATTCTTCAGAAGTTTTTAGGTTTTCTCTCTAAGGATGAGTTTATCTTGATTCTCTCCCTATATATATATATATATATATATATATATATATAGGAGATTTCAAATGAGAACCCCTTTGAGTTTTAAGAACTCGAAAAAACTTAATGTAACGATTTTTTTTTTCAAATTTTTTTTACACATGCGTAATATATGTATTTACATATACATAAAAAATTTACAAAATTTTTTATGCACCGATTTAACCTTTTACACATGTGTAACGGACGTAAAAGTTATTGTAATCATTTACATCTTTATTATCTCTGCTACTTTGACTTTTTAGTCAGATTTAATCCCAACCACATATTTAAATCCATTTAATTAAATGTGTAGCCACGAATTGAGTTCTTAAGTTCTTAAAACTCAGCATGGTTCTAAAAATATCTCGCCCCTATATATATGTGTGTGTGTGTGTGTGTATCGTTTATTTATTTGTTTACATGTTACATTTTTTTAGAAAACCGTGTAGTTTTAAAGAAATATAATAATAGATAATGTCAATCAATTATATTTCATTGTTTATTTTTAAATGGTTGCAAACTATATTATTAAATTGTATGATGCTTATATATTAATTATTTTATTTTAATTAATTACATGTGTAATACACATATCTCAATTTAGTAAACAATAAAATATAACAATTATCATAAATATAAAATAACAATAATGTATAATATAAATAGTAATAATATTAATAATAACAATAATAATAATATAAAAATAAAATGTTTGGGATCGTTGATAATTTTGTCCCGATTGAATGATAATTTTCTGTATCAAAGAAGGTAGGGGGTGCTTCCTTTGATACCAAATGGTTAATTCATTATTCTTACATTAAGATTCCTCACTGTTAACGGTTGTGATTTGGGGAATCATGTGTTTTTTTACCAACATTTGGAACTATCCCAGATACATGAGTCAGTCTTCCAAGACAGGATGTGAACTGCCCATTTTGGTTTTGTCACTCCAGACTTGATTCAAATAGGAACATCATCAAGTAACAAATCCACCACTATTAGAATACCCTCATTATGTCGGGTTTTGAACTTAAGACCATACAATCTTAAATCTTAACCATAATCAAATGTTATTGGACTAGAAGGCTAACTTTGGGAATCACGTACTAAACAAAGATTATGCTAAAGATCCTGATAGGTACAGAACTTAAGAAGATGAAAATAGGCTAGGTATTGTAATAGAAACAACGGATAGTGGCCCGATTCGAGAGGGGCATTCTCCGATTGCAAGTACAGAGAAATCAAAACAATCGGAATGGCCAATAATCACAAATTATCCTCTTGTTTATTAAGTTAGAGCCCTGATTTCTTGAATAAATATTAATTAAATTGATTGCATAAAATCATCCAGCCATTTGACTTGGAGGATTCAGCCAGTTTCCAAAGTAAAAATTAATTTGACCCACTTTTGCAGCTGTGACACGATCTTTCCTTCTTGAATACACTTTCAATCTCTAGTAGATTTTGTAGGGCATTAGGTTTTGACTTGGAGGAGCTAAATTATAGTATAATATTTGAGAGAGAGAGAGAGAGAGAGAGAGAGAGAGAGAATTATGGTTGAGATCTTATAGGATTACGATTATATATAACATGTAAAATAAAGATATATATGTTTAGGGGGTTGTAGGTCTAACGGTTTCAAGATGCTAAAGTGGGAAAGATTTTGTTATGCATGATTATAGGATGTATTGTTTCATTTATTTGTTCCATATGTAACAACCCGGATTATTCATAAACTAATTACATAATAATAATAATAATAATAATAATAATAACAATAACAACAACAACAATAATAATAATAATAATAATAATTATGGCATAGTTTCTATATTCTAAGTTAGTAATTTGTATTGGTAATTTATATTTCTTAGACGGTTTGGAGTTCATAAAAATAATTAGTTATGTTTGGTGTATATATTTTCTTGGAACCTTTATATAAAAATGTATAAGATCATGTTGGGTTGTTCTCTTGATTGAGTACAATTAATGTTAGTGGGATGAGTCTAATAAGTTTGATATGATTTGTTGTCTATGTAAAGTTATCACACCCCTAATAGTAAAATATTAAGTTACAAAAAATTAAATACATATTACAATTATCATTAACATATATTACTTCTTATATTTTTATGCTTATTTTGCAATTATTGTAATGGTGTGCTAGCACACTAGATGGGATTCTTGTATGTATACTTAAATGTAGTAGTTAGGATACATATTTAATGTTAATTTTTCTTATGATTTTGTGGAGTTGGATCAAGCCCACTGTGTATTTATAATTCATGTTGGATCTTCAAACGAAATTCAAGTTTCCTAGATTGTTTCCAATCTAAATGTGGTTTTTGACGTCCCATAGCATGTAGCATACAAATTATATAAAAAAAATATAGCCCTAAAATTGGGGTTGTTACATTAGCAGCGCCCACTTCAAGTCATTAGAGGCCCTAAGGGATGCCTCTGACCATGTAAACCCGTCTTTCTTGGTTAAAACAGTGAGTGGTCGGGAGATACGGCCACAAATACAGACAAAGCGCTTATAGTACCCGGGTAGCTCAAGAAAACTCCTCATCTGTTGACTGTCGAGGGACAATGACTTCACTACTGAAATCTTTTCTTCTTCCACACTAAATCTTTCCGAACTAATTACAAGACCCAAAAACTAAACTCGTTCTTGCCCAAAGCAACACTTCGAAAATTTGGCAAAAAAATTGGTTGTCATGGAGTAATTTTGAGGCCTGTTCTAGATGGGACATGTGTTACTCCATGCTTGAGCTGTAAATTTAAATACCATTAAAGAACACAAGTATGAAACGTCATAAATGAGGACGAAATAAATTGTTCATAACAACTTGAAATGTCGAAGGAGCGTTGGTTAAGCCAAAAGGCATAACCTTGTACTTGTAGTGACCCGAATAGGTTCTAAAGACTGTTTTTCAACATCCTGTGTTATTACTCTAATTTAATAATACCCTGATCGTAGATCAAGTTTTTAAAATACCCTTACTCCACTAATTCATCAAGTAACTCGTCAATGTTAAGTATAAGGTATTTGTTGGCTTGTTAAGGTCCCAGTAATCGATTCACATTCGCCACGTATTGTAATTATTTTTCACTAGTAAGCCTGGACTCGAGGAAGGAGTGGTACTTGGCTGTGTAAAGCTGGCTACCATCAACTATTCTACTTGCTTTCCAATCTCAGTGTTTTGGGAGTAGGGTATTGGTAAGGGCAATTATTAGGTGGGTTGAGTTTCGTAATAGTGGAATTGAATGGTCTTGTGATATAACCAGGGGTAGGTCCAAAGGCTCTTTAAAAAAACCCATATATGTAGGTCACTAGAATGAATCGACTACGGTAGTATCACGAAATCTAAAGGTGAAGAATCCCTTTTGTCTTCGTTTTACGAGTGTTAGTAGCATTCATAAGAATGAGTAGGAACTAGGGTTAAATACAAAGGATTCTTGTGTTGACTAATATCTCGATACCTATCAATATATAGCTGGTAACATGTAAAATGGCGGATCTCTTAAACCCTAGCCAAAGTTGAGTTTATATCTTACTCAACTTCGCCACTTACGTATCAAAACAAACACAACCAATAATATAAAATGTCACAATATTCATTACAAATAAGATAAACATTAAACTAATGAATCGCTGGCACCAAACGCACCAACAGACTCCTCCCTTGGCAGCAGCTTCATTTGTGTCTTGTTTTTCTTCTGCAATCAAACACGTAAACTCCATATCAAACAAAACACTCCTAGCATGCACTCTGCATCTCACACAAATTGAGGAAACCTTCTGGTATTTACTCCCTTCTAACCTCCATGTAGGAATATAAAATATCTTCCTACCATGTAACACCTGCAAGTGAGTCTTGGATATATTTACCAAGTGCATTGGGTCATATACACACAGCAGCTCTTGCTCATCTTCATCTTTCATCACTGCTTCAGCCATTTCACAATCAACATACAACCACATCCTATTTCCCAGAACATCCTGTGGCATAGGATTTAGCGGAATCTTTTTCAAGCACCTAATGGGTTTGTATTTTAACATTATCCATAGTCTCTTGTTTGGTCTAATGCCCCTTTTTTATCCTTAATAAAATTGCTAATTTGAAGTTTCAACTGAGTAAACTTTTTCTCCTTGACAACCTCTTGCCAAATAATCTTGGCAATCCAGTCAGCGAAATTATCTCCACTTCTATTAATCAGCTTCAACCTCGCCAGATCCTTTACCATACATTCAGGCAATGTATTGAAATATCTTAAGAACTTCTTGAAATATTGCACCCCATCATTTCTTCTCAACACAAATAACTTCAGCCCATCATCATACAACCAACAGTTATCCCTTACTTAACTTCCTTGAACCTTTGAATACTATAATTCTTCATAAAGGAGGGTGGAAATGCTGTCTTCTTGGTTTTAACAAACCATTCAGCACATCCAGCTTTCCATTTTGGTTCTTCCTCCCACTTAGTCTCATGAGTTTCTTCAACCACTTTTATTTGGAAAACTCTCACATAAGCAACCTCCTCACCATCTTTGTTTACCCATGTCTGATCACGAACTAGGGAAGGAAACAGAGGTTCTACACCATCTTCCACAATCTCTCATTCCTCTAACGTTTCAACAACCACAATATATATTCCTGATGCGTATAAAAATATACATCTTTAAAGCATCAAATAATCTCTAAAACTGCATCCTTTATTATATTATCTAGTTCAAAATAACTACTTATTATGTTAATTTCTATTTTCAGGCATATTCTAGCCTCAAACAAAGAAACGAGTGGAAACGCGATGAAAAACAAAGAAAATCAAAGAAATCAGCTTAACACACCCCCATGTTGCAAGCAGCACACCCCCATGTTCACCCCTGCAAGAAAAGACAAAATTATGATGAAAAAGACAAAATCTGATGAAAGCTTGACATAGGGTTGTGCCAAAGGAAGCACACCCCCATAGTAACCTTTTAGAAAAGTCAAAATAATTATATATCTGACACTCCAAACATGGGGCCATGTCTCACCAAGCACACCCACTTGGTGAGTAATCGTGTACAATTTGACAGAACATTTAATGCACCTGGGCAGCTGAACACGGAGGTGAGCCTCACAAAGCACGTGGTCATGTCTGCCTTCCAGACAGCCTATAAATCGAGTGCATGTCTCATTATTTCAAATGTGCCTAGAGAGTCTTTTGGGACGAGTTTCTCACATAAAAACACACACTTTACTCTCAATTTGAAAATAAATCATCTTAGAAGAAAGATTCACCAATAATTTTGGTAGATTTTAATAATTTAGTCATGTATCTTTCATCTTCTTCTTTTGTAAATCTGACTATGCTCTACATGAGCTAAACTTCCATTTACCATCTTAATTTATGATGAAGCTTAACTTAGTTTGATGATTATAGTAAATATGTGGTTCTAGTTCTTGAAGTAATGGTTATTTAATAATAAATATTTGGTGAGATGTGTTTTAAAATTTTAATTAACTAGTTCCAAGTTAATGATTGATATCTTTATCACAAATTTTCAATCTATATCAGTCATCCTTGCATTATTCATGTTCTTTTGTAACAAAGTTTGGTTGAAAGATAACTTGGAAAATTTCATATAAAATACATCTCCTTGTGTGAATTTGGAAAATGAAACACTTGATACAATTATTCATTCTCGCTATAATTCTCTAAAATATTGAAAGTTCAATTGATTAGGTTATTATGGTAGTTTGAGAAGTTGTATGTTGAAATAATGTATACAAATAACCTACACTAAACCGACAATTGGCGGATTATATGTGTAATCTTGTCCAATTTTTGCTAGACTTGATTTTTAAAGTTTTAAAATAGGGTCTAATCCTTTAACACTTCATGAACTAGCTCGCTTACATTTAAATGACATTTTGGTGGTTAATTTGAAGTTATGCATACTACTTTCTAAAATGTCATGAGAATAGTTTTGATTAAAGTAAAGGAATTATCCGATTTTTTTTATTACAGGCAAGTTTCACCACATATTCATGCAAATAGTCATCATCAAGAGTTAAGCGAATTCTAAATTAAGGTGGTAGCCAAACTTATTATTATCAAAATGATATGAACTGTTTCAAAGACCCAACATGCATTTTTTGTGCATTGGGCTCTTTCATTAACTGATAGAAATATCAGCTAGTCCGCCATTTTTATTTTTGACAGAAATATAAGAAGATGGCTCCATGTGCTCTGAGTCATTATGTTGATTCAGATTCATGAACACTACCAAAGTTTTTCAAGGGGGGTTATCTTGACGTAGGTTTGCCTCTGGCCTAGATTCACTTAAGTGAAATGAAGTCTCTATCGCTCTACTTAAAAATCAAATATGAAAACTTCATACACCTTAAAGTTCATAGGACGAAAAGAGGTTTTTTTGAGGCCCTGATACTCAGCCTAGCATTGAATAGACTAGGTATTCACCTTATCAATATATCAAATCAACGGTGGGGTCTGTTTGGCACCTAATTGGGCACCTAAATCGGACCGAACCCTTGTCAGGCTATTGTTCTCTTCTTCCCTCAAAGTTATCGAGTAAGACATCGATTTATCAATAAGATCAATTTTTTTGATTGCATGATGCACTCCCCTGAAAAACATCGGCGCGCGTGTAAACGAGGTGCTCTACCAACTGAGCTACAGCCCTTAGTGCTTGTAATACATATTTTATTATGTAGATAATTTCTTTATATATTGATATGGTTTTTACCAATACTATTCTACATATACAACTGGTACACTTGCCTATTTATGTGTGGTTTAGTTTTAGTAGAAATCATTTTTATAAATTTAAAACACGATTTTGTGTTAAAAAACGATTAGCACTTTATATATACAATCACACCGCGTCAAGTTTTTGGCACCATTGCGGGGAGACGGTGAAATTTTAAGAATAATCTAAGTTTTTATTTTAACCGTTGTCTATGATTGTTAAAAGTTTTATTTTCTTATTAATTTGGTTTTATTTTATAGTTTTATTTCGCTACTTAGTTCTTATTTTAGTTAACTGTTTTATAGTTTTATTTCATGTCTTTTAGTTTCCTTAGTATTACATAAGTAATGTATGTCGTCTACACACGTGCCTGAGCTTGTTTCACCACTTTTGGAGCCCGAGGGCCACTTTCATCCAAGGTTACACGACCGTTCACATGAGGCAGCTAAGACAATAAAAAACGAGTCACTAGAAGACATAATAGCTAAGAAAGATATAACAAAATAAAACATGGCGGCACTAAACAATCAAAATGACGAGCCAAACATGAGCCAATGCAGTAAGCCAACTCTCGAAGGCTATGGCAATGGTGTAGCGCCACCAGAAATCAACGAAAGTTTCGAAATCAAATCAAGCACGATCCACAAGGTGGAAAATTCGGTCCAGTTCCAGGGACTTTTAGATGAAGATCCTCTATCACACATTTCATGATTCTTACGAATTTGTGGCACATTCAAAATTTAGAATTGCTATGATGACACTGCTAGACTCAAACCATTTCCATTTTCTCTCCGAGATGAAGCCTTGGAATGGTTAGAGTCACTACCCAAAGGTACCGTCACCACTTGGGACCAGCTAGTAGAGCAATTCCTCCTTAAATATTTTCCCCCAGGCAAGTCCGCAAAATATCGAGCCAACATCACTAGATTCAAGACCGATGATGATTAGTCGTTACACACAGCTTGGGAAAGGCACAAAGGTTTGCTAAGAAGATGTCCACACCATGGGTTGAGAAAATGGCTCCAAGTCCAAACATTCTTCGACGTTCAATTTAGCCAGAACAAGCAAGCAATCGATCAAATGGCTGGTAGAGATCTTAACTGCATCTCCCAATGAAGCATTCGAAATCCTGGAGAAGGCAGCCAAGAAAAGCTTCGCTTACAACCCACCAAGATCAAATCCATTACGCAATGGTAATCATGATTCTAAAAATCTTATCAATGCTCAACTCGAGTCACTCTTAAAGAAATTTTAACAACTACAAACTGAGATTATTAAATTAAAAGTGAGTTGTGACACTTATGAAGGGACACACAAAGCAAGTGATTGCAAGAAGAGCATGATGTTCAAGGAGGAAGTTGATTTTTTCAGCCGACAAAACAACTCTTACAGCAACACCTATAATCCTGGTTGGAAGAATCATCCTAATTTCAATCAACCAGGCGGTGGAGCCACTGTAGAAAGTCTATTAGCACAACTGTTGGCTAGAACTGAAACTTCAAACAAACTAAATGAACAAAATGAACCAAAATATTGAAGAAATATTCCAGAGGAATGAAGCAGAGCTAAGGGATCAAAAGGCATCTTTGGAAAACATTGGAAGTCGAGTAGATCAAATTGCTCAACTACTTTCTGAAAGACAACCCAATAGCCTTACAAGCAACGTATTGAACAACCCGAATGCAGAAGTCAATGCAGTTACCCTAAGAAGTGGCAGAACCACTACGGCTGACTCACAAATTTCAGAACCAACTCTTGAGGAAAATGATACTGAGAATACAGAAGAGTGCAAAGAGGCTAGTCCAAGCAAGTACAACACCATCATGTAAGCAGTAGAGCATTTTCCCGGATTGGCTGATCAATGAAAGGAAGAGGAAAATGGTCCTTCGTCATGGTATAATTAAGCTTGTGGTAATCGGTGCATACTTTCCAGCTTGTGATAGTACTCATTGGTATAGGTTCATCTTTCTCATTCATCACGACAGTTTTTCCACCCTTCTTAGGTACAAACTGAACTGGACTTACCTAAGGTGAATCAGAAATTGGATAGATTAACTCGACACGAGAGGCTTGATCAATTCTTTCTTCATGACATCCTGCATGTTGGGGTTTAAACGTCTTTGATGCTGAACTATTGGCTTGTGGTTTTCTTCCATGAGGATTTTGTGAGTGCAAAAAGAAAAGATGTCTTTGATATCCATGATCTTCCATGCCGTGGCTTTATTATAAAGTTTCAGAACCTTAAGAAGCTTATCCTTCTCGTCTACTGAAATGTGGGTAGAGATGATCACTGGGAGTTGGGAACCATCCTCCAGAAAGGCATACTCCAGATGTGCTAGAATTTCTTTCAACTCTAAGGTTGGCGGCTCCTCAGTGGAGGGTTTTGTTTTTGGTTCAAGTTTCCGGTTGAAGAATTCGAATACTTATTGGGATAATGATGCTTCTTGATTCTCCAGGTCGGTTGTTTCCTCGACGATGTGATCTTCGCGAATGGATTTGGAAATAGGTTCAACAAGGATTTAGGTGCGAAGGGTATCCATTTCTGCAGAATCCTGCACGTGGCAACTCACAATCGAATCAACAATATCAATGCAAAAAATGAATCATCGTTCTGTTGTGGATACTGCATGGATCTACCTATGTCGAATGTAACCTTTTCATCATTGACTCGGAGTGTCTGTTTGCCCGTGCAAACATCAATGAGAGCTCTAGTTGTCGCTAGGAAAGGTCTCCCTAATATGAGTGGGCACATTCTTGTCCTCGTTCAAGTCAAGGATCATAAAATCTACTGGGAACACGAACTTATCTATTTTGGTAGCATGTTATTAGCAATGCCTTTAGGTAATTTTCAGATCTGTCAGCTAGATGGATGCTCATGCAGGTGGTCTTTGGTTCACCTATCCCTAGTTTTACAAAAAATGCATAATGGATCAAATTAATACTAGCTCCTAGGTCGGCAAGGGCATTGCTAACAGATAGATCTCCTATAAGACAAGGGATAGTAAAACTCCCTGGATCAGTCATATTTTTATGAAGCTTGTTTTTAGAATGGCTAAGCTTTCTTCATTAAAGGTGACTTGGGACAGCTCCTCCAGCTTCCTTTTGTAGGTGAGGAAATCTTTCAAAAACTTGGCATATTTGGGTATCTGGGAAATAGCCACAGTGAATAGGATATTGATGTGAAGTTGCTTAAATAGCTCGAGAAATTTCCTAAATTGGGCCTCAACCCTTTCTTGTTTCAGACGCCTGAGATAGGGAATTGATGGAACATATGTTCTGACCAGATCCTTTGGCTGCCAAAGGATCTGGTCAGAACATATGTTCCATCAATTCCCTATCTCAGGCGTCTGAAACAAGAAAGGGTTGAGGCCCAATTTAGGAAATTTCTCGAGCTATTTAAGCAACTTCACATCAATATCCTATTCATTGTGGCTATTTCCCAGATGCCCAAATATGCCAAGTTTTTGAAAGATTTCCTCACCTACAAAAGGAAGCTGGAGGAGCTGTCCCAAGTCACCTTTAATGAAGAAAGCTTAGCCATTCTAAAAACAAGCTTCATAAAAATATGACTGATCCAGGGAGTTTTACTATCCCTTGTCTTATAGGAGATCTATCTGTTAGCAATTCCCTTGCCGACCTAGGAGCTAGTATTAATTTGATCCCTTATGCGTTTTTTGTAAAACTAGGGATAGGTGAACCAAAGACCACCCGCATGAGCATCCATCTAGTTGACAGATCTGAAAATTACCTAAAGGCATTGCTAATAACATGCTATCAAAATAGATAAGTTCGTGTTCCCAGTAGATTTTATGATCCTTGACATGAACGAGGACAAGAATGTGCCCACTCATCTTAGGGAGACCTTTCCTAGCGACAGCTAGAGCTCTCATTGATGTTTGCACGGGCAAACAGACACTCCGAGTCAATGATGAAAAGGTTACATTCGACATAGGTAGATCCATGCAGTATCCACAACAGAACGATGATTCATTTTTTGCATTGATATTGTTGATTCGATTGTGAGTTGCCACGTGCAGGATTCTGCAGAAATGGATACCCTTCGCACCTAAATCCTTGTTGAACCTATTTCCAAATCCATTCGCGAAGATCACATTGTCGAGGAAACAACCGACCTGGAGAATCAAGAAGCATCATCATCCCAATAAGTATTCGAATTCTTCAACCGGAAACTTGAACCAAAAACAAAACCCTCCACTGAGGAGCCGCCAACCTTAGAGTTGAAAGAAATTCTAGCACATCTGGAGTATGCCATTCTGGAGGATGGTTCCCAACTCCCAGTGATCATCTCTACCCACATTTCAGTAGACGAGAAGGATAAGCTTCTTAAGGTTCTGAAACTTTATAATAAAGCCACGGCATGGAAGATCATGGATATCAAAGACATCTTTTCTTTTTGCACTCACAAAATCCTCATGGAAGAAAACCACAAGCCAATAGTTCAGCATCAAAGACGTTTAAACCCCAACATGCAGGATGTCATGAAGAAAGAATTGATCAAGCCTCTCGTGTCGAGTTAATCTATCCAATTTCTGATTCACCTTAGGTAAGTCCAGTTCAGTTTGTACCTAAGAAGGGTGGAAAAACT
This sequence comes from Bidens hawaiensis, assembly GCF_021521415.1. Taxonomy (NCBI): domain Eukaryota; kingdom Viridiplantae; phylum Streptophyta; class Magnoliopsida; order Asterales; family Asteraceae; genus Bidens; species Bidens hawaiensis. The sequence continues at coordinate 37,858 of NW_027499172.1, read as the reverse complement.
GTCGTGATGAATGAGAAAGATGAACCTATACCAATGAGTACTATCACAAGCTGGAAAGTATGCACCGATTACCACAAGCTTAATTATACCATGACGAAGGACCATTTTCCTCTTCCTTTCATTGATCAGCCAATCCGGGAAAATGCTCTACTGCTTACATGATGGTTTTGCTGGTTACTTTCAAATTCCCATCGTTCCTGAAGATCAGAAAAAAAAATCTCTTTGCATGTCCTTATGGCACGTCTGCCTACCGAAGAATGCCCTTTGTACTGTGCAATGCTCCCACTACCTTTCAACGTTGCATGTTAGCCATTTTCCATGAAATGATCAAACACTCCATGGAAATTTTTATGGATGATTTCTATTTCTTTGGAGATTCCTTTAATCATTACCTCAAGAATTTGGAGAAGACGTTGAGAAGATGTGAAGAGATGAACCTTTTCCTAAATTGGGAAAAATGTCATTTCATGGTGCATGAAGGCATTGTTGTTGGCTATAAGATTTCCCATGTAAGACTTGAAGTGGATAGAGAAAAAAATGAAGCCATTACCAAACTTCCAACTCCAGCTTCTGTCAAAGCCATTAGGAGTTTTCTTGGTCACAAGGTTTCTACCATCGTTTTATAAAAGATTTTTTGAAAATCGCCCAACCAATGACCCAACTCCTCGAAAAGGATGCACAGTTTGTTTTTTCTAATGAATGTTTAAAAGCATTCAACCTTTTGAAAGAAAAACTTGTTAATCCTCCAATCTTGGTGGCTCCCGATTGGACACTATCATTCGAAATCATGTGTGATGCAAGTGATTTCGCTATAGGAGCCATTTCGGTCAAAGAAAATATAAGAATTTTCATCCAATATACTATGCTAGCAAGACTCTTAATTATGCGCAAGGAAATTACACAACCATCGAGAAAGAATTGTTTGCTATTGTCTTTGCTTTCGACAAATTCAGATCGTATCTTGTTCTCTAAAAAACCATCATTTACACTAATCATGGAGCCATTCGTTACCTATTAAACAAACAAGATGAAAACCCTTGACTTATTTGGTGGATCTTGCTATTTCAAGAATTTGACATCGAGATCTAAGACAAAAGGGGTGCAAAAAACGTTGATGCCGATCATCTTTCACGTTTGGAGTGCTCATCTTCACAAGAACCAGTCCCACATAAACATAAATTTTCCACACGAAATTTTTATGCATATCTAGAGGCTTTTGGAAGAAGACGAAGAGGGCCCCTAGTTTGCCGACTATGCAAACTATTTGGCAAAAGGTGTCATGAGAAAAGGTCTTACACACCAGCAATGTAAGAAATTCTTTTCTGATCTCAGGTACTATTTTTGGGAATATCCATACTTGTTCAAGATTAGGGCAGATCAGATTATACGCAGGTGTGTGTTTCGAAATGAAGCAATGGAGATTCTCAAGAATTGCCATGAAGGACCAATGGGAGGGCATCATAGTTTGACCTTCACTGTGAAGAAGGTCTTTGATTCAGAATTTTTCTAGCCAACAATTTACAAAGATGCTCATTCCTTGATCCAAGCATGCGATGCTTGTCAGAGAACATGAAACATCTCATCTAGAAACGAGATGCCTCAAAACGGCATCCAAGTTTGTGAAATCTTCGACGTATGGGGAATTGACTTCATGGGACCGTTTCCAAATTCCTTTGTAAACCGTTATATCCTAGTGGCTGGTGACTACATTTCCAAGTGGGTCAAGGCACAATCACTCCCCACGAATGATGCCAGGGCGGTAGTCAAATTACTGAAGAAATTGTTTTCTCGTTTTGGTACCCCAAAGGCACTTATCATTGATCAAGGAGCACATTTTTGTAATGCTCAATTAGAATAAGCGTTGTCTCGTTATGGGGTGCATCATCGATTCGCAACACCATGTGACCCACAAACTAGTTGACAAGTTGAAGTCACTAACCGAGGTATAAAGAGAATCCTCGAGCAAACAATCGGTATTAACCACCAAAATTGGTCTGATAAGTTGGATGATGCTCTATGGGCGTTTCGCACTACGTATAAAGCACCTATAGGAACAACACCGTTCAAAATAGTTTATGGGAAAGCATGCCATCTTCCCTTTGAAGTTTAGCAAAAAGCATACTGGTCATTGAAGGCTGTTAATCTTGATTTGGCATGCGCAAGCGGGAACCGATTTGCTCAAATTCATGAGCTCGAGGAGCTAAGAAATCAAGCTTATGAAAATTCAATACTTTAGAAAGAAAGGACGAAAACGTGACATGATGCTCACTTGAAAAAGCACAAGAAATTTCAAGTCGATGATCGTGTGATTCTGTATAACACTCGACTCCGTCTTTTTCCAGGGAAACTAAAATCTCATTGGGCAGGGCCTTTCCTAGTCAAGAAAATCTTTGATTATGGAGCCACAGAGGTTTCACACTCTGACGGTCGATCTTTCAAAGTTAATGGCCATCGACTGAAACCATACATCGATGGCCCAATTGAGGCCGCATCGGAGGTGGTAACCCTCCATGTTCAAAATCATTGATGAAGAATCTTAGGTTTGGCAACGACCCTTTTCAAACTTGGCACCTGGTGCATAGCTTAAAAACGGTTTATGTTTTGTATCTTGGAGCATCCCGAGGTCACGCTCAGCACCTACAGGAGGATATTTTGTCAAAGAATTTCAACTCGGCCCATAGGGAAGTTCCTTTCCTTTTTACTTTCCCCCCATGCTTCGTTTTTAAATCTTATCACATTAAGGGAAATGTGAGATTCAAGTGTGGGAAGGGCAATGACTTGGCCATTGTCTTGTCCAACTAATTGGTAAAAATCTAAAATTCTCTAATTTTAAATTTTTTATAGCAAGCAAAACCAAAGGCCAATTTCGGGACAATTTGCAAAATAACGAACTAAAATCTACAATAACTTAAATGTGAAAAAGTGAAAAGAAGTTTGATATATTAAGAAGAAATTTATGCAGAATATGGCGTTTATACCCAATTCCTCCGTTACTATGAGATAAGCCCCATGCCATACTCAAATACTCATATTTTGCGGAGCATCGAGTAAGTCATATGTTTCGTGTAATTTAGAACTTGTCTTAGTATCATTTTTGAGATCGCACGAAGTGTTGCATAAAAAGGAAGGTAATATATTCCCAAACCCAAAACCTGATCCTACCAGTTTACCATTTTTTTCTGGTAAAATTCAACACTGGTCTTTTAATGAAAAACCCTAAAGAACTCGAATGCATTCTTTTAATGAGGTGAAAAAAAGTGGCCCCAAAAGGAACAAAGGCCACCGTTTTGTGGAATTTCCAAAAGTACAGTAAAAAAGAAGAGCCAAAAGATATGAATGATATATGGACTGCGAAAACTGGTCCCATGAAGGAAGATGCTAAGTAAGTCAAACTCAATCCCAATATGAATATACAGAACTAATGAAGGTGGGGCCTATTAGGCTCAAAGCCGAACAGTCCTTTAGAGTGGGAAGCTATGTTCAAAACAGGAATGAGGAAGAGTTTATCCACATCTTGGACAAAACTGGTCTTGACGATCTGACCTTAAAAGAGTCACTAACTTAAAAAAGTTTTTTAAAAAAATAAAAAATAAATAGGTCGCTTCATCAATCGCGCGATTAAGGAGGAGCAAGATTATTGAAGATACATAAGAAGCTCCCGAAGATGATGAGGAGCTTGTATACCTTTAAAACCATAACCCTTGAACCAACTCAAATGCACCAAATTCCTATCCCCGTACCCATACCAACCAAACACCAACTTATATTACCTTCTAATTTATGCAACCCTTCACAAAGGTGAGAATTGAACTCTCGATAAGCCTATTTATCACAAGTTGCATTTTGGCTAAGAGTGTTCATATACATACAACATCACATGTATGATCAGATATAAAACCGAGTGTGTGTGAACATTGTGAGAACGTGACGTTTTACATAAACAAAAGCTCATAAAAACAAATCGTCTTTTCATATCACTACATATACTCTCATGATTTCAGGTTGGTTGTTTTGTTCGTATGTCTCCCAGAACTCTTTGGGGATGTTTTAGCTTTAGTCCTATCTTGCTATTTTAGAGAATTTTTATGTTTAACTTGCTTGAGGACAAGTAAGGTTCAAGTGTGGGGATGTTTGATGTATATAAAAATAATCATCTTTTAAGCATAAAATAATCTCTAAAATTGCATCCTTTATTCTATTATCTAGTTCAAAATAACTACTTGTTACGTTAATTTCTATTTTCAGGTATATTCCAGCCTCAAACAAATAAACGAGTGGAAAAGCGAAGAAAAACAAAGAAATCAGCTTAACACTCCCCCATGTTGAAAGCAGCACACCCCCATGTTCACCCCTTCAAGAAAAGACAAAAATCTTATTAAAAAGACAAAATATGATTGCAGCTGGACACGGGGCTGTGCCACAGGAAGCAAACCCCCATGGTCACCTTTCAGAAAAGACCAAAAAAATATATATATGACACTCCAAACACGGGGCTGTGTCTCACCAAGCACACCCCCGTGGTGAGTAATCATGTGCGATCTGCCAGAACATAAAATGCACCTGGACAGTTGGACACGGAGGTGTGCCTCATCAAGCACGGGGTCGTGTCTGCCCTCCAGACGGCCTATAAATAGAGTGCATGTCTCATTGTTTCAAGTGTGCCTAGAGATTCCTTTGGGATGAGTTTCTCACATAAAAACACGCACTTTGCTCTCAATTTGAAGATCAAAGAAAGTGTTTGAAGGCTTGGAAGCAATCATCATCTTAGAATAAAGATTTATCAATAATTTGGCTATATTTTCATAATTTAATCATGTATCTTTCATCTTCTTCTTTTGTATGTGTGACTAAGCTCTTCATGAGCTAAACTTCCATTTACCCATATTAATTTATGATGAAGCTTAACTTAGTTTGATGATTATAGCAAGTATATGGTTCTAGTTCTTGAAGTAATGCTTATTTTATAATTATCTTTTGATGAGATGTGTTTTAAAGTCTTAATTAACTAGTTCCAAGTTGATGATTGCTATCTTTCTCACAAATTTCAATCTATATCAGTCATCCTTGTATTATTCATGTTCTTTTGTAACAAAGTTTGGTTGAAAGATAACCTGGAACATTTCATATCAAACACACATCCTTGTGTGAATTTGGAAAATGAAACACTTGCTACAATTATTCATTCTCGTTATAATTCTCTAAAATATTATTGAAAGTTCAATTGATTAGGTTATTATGCTAGTTTGAGAAGTTGTATGTTGAAAGAATGTATACAAATAACCTACACTAGCCGACAATTGGCGGATTATATGCATAATCTTTTCCAATTGTTGCTAGACTTGATTTTTAAAGTTTTAAAATAGAGTCTAATCCTTTGATACTTCATGAACTAGCTCGCTTACATTTAAATGACATTTTGGTGGTTAGTTTGAAGTTATGTGTACTACTTTCTAAAATTTTATGAGAATAGTTTTGCTTAAAGTTGAGGAATTATTCAATCTTTTTATTTCAAGCAAGTTTCACCATATATTCATGCAAATAGTCATTAATAAGAGTTAAATGAATTCTAAATTAAGGTGGTAGCCTTTATATATTGATATTCTAGTCCAAAGTTTAAATCTTGCTATATTGTACTTTAAAAACAAGCTTTAGTTTGAAAACAAAGTTCAAGTGCTTATTACTCTCCGTTAATTTAATTACAAACTTTAGTCTTTGGATCGATACTTGGTTCTGACCAATACTATTCTACATATACAATATGTACACTTGCATATTTGTGTGTGGTTTAGTTTTAGTAGAAATCATTTTTATAAATTTAAAGCATGATCTTGTGTGAAAAACTATCAGCTCTTTATATATACAATCACACCACATCAATCCCAGTTCTCTAATCTCTGCTTCCTCTAAATCATCATCAATTTACGAGACATCATCGTATTATCGAGATCTTATAATGCCTCTATCTCCTCAACAAGTGCCATTGTCTTCCTGCTACCTGTATCACCACGTTGTTGACCAAACTCCCCCAGAACCATAGCTTGCAAACCAAGAGTTTGAGAAGTTCTTGGTAGCTCACCACCTACATCCTGAGATGCATTAGGATCATCATCCCTAACATCATGGCGAGTTTTCCTTCGTAGCTCATATCCTTTGCAGCTAGTCTCCCCCTAAGATGCCAAGAAATTCTTAATTGCGTCGGAGAGTTTCCAATATTCAATCAACAAAGTCATTTGAAGCTGATTCTCAGAAATAAAACAGTGAATAGCTTGAGTCTGAAAGCATATTTGTACAAGCTTGATCAGCAACAACTCGTTCTAAGGCAGCAATCCATTCACAACCAGACCGAGTATAATCAAAATCCAAATTGACATGGGAAATATATTAAGCATATGGCGGCGGAAATTCAGCTGGTGAGTCAGAAAACTGAACAGAAGTAGACACTTGAGTTGTAGCAACCGGCACACTTGATGAAGTAAGAACAATAGACTCCACATACTATTATGTTACCTCTGAAATAGTCAAAGAAATAGTATACAAAGAAACAATCACCGGTGCATCCGAAGCCACCATATAAACACCACAAACAAGCAATCCAATAGACAAGCCCACGGTAGTAGCAACCAAAACACTTACATCTGATTAAGGCATAGTAGTAGCAAGAATAGAACTAGAACTCGCACCAACGCAAGTTCTCTTTGGTCTTCATATCAATTCAAACTGCTCCTCTTCTATTTCCTCTTCCTCCAGTTCCCTCTCAAAATCGGAATCGTCATCTGTACCCCTACTCCCTTTCCCACGAATCCTCTCCTATAGTCGCTGATAGCAAAGAGTCTCATCGATAGTTTCCTCGGAATTAGATGTACTACTTGACTCAGAAATAGGAATATTATTATTAGGACCAGGTGCTTCCAATTGAACATCCCCTTCATCACCAAAAATAGCATCCAAATCAATGTGTGCTACCTGAGCAGCTTCTTGAACAAAATCAGGAATAGCATGGTCTTCAGGAACATTATGAACAACATTATGAACCAAAGGTTTTGGCTGATTAACTTGAGCATAGAAGATGGCTACGGATCAACAACGGCAGTAAGAACAGGTTCAAGAAAACCATCATTGGGAGAATTCATGTAGGCAGGATTGATTAAGAATCTAAACAAGTCTGTGTGTTGTGGCCTCCTATCAACATTCTGTCTTGCGCTTGAGGAGCAACACTGTGCAAAGATTCTCTTATGAACACTATCAACATAACAAATCAGCATACGCTAATGAAGATTAGGCATCACATGATAAAGAATCATCTGTATAAACCATGGATACATAAAAAATCTTTCCCAAACCGAAGCTCTTCGCTTCCTATCAATCTCATAGAAAATCATTTGGGCAAAGTTGAATGGCTTTTTATACATTAAAGCAGCCATAGCCGATTGTATTGAAGCGCCCATACCATATGCACTAGCCTTTCTCCCAGAAATACAGACAATAAGCACATGCATAATGAAACGCCATTGATCAAGTAGAAAACCTTTACGCATCTGTGCATCACCAATGTCACCAGAATAACACATTCAAGAGAAGGCAGCATCCTGATTATCTTTCCGAGCTTTGAAAACAGGAGGTTCTTCCATACACTCATACTCAACCATATTCCAAAATTCTTGTATCGTCGATAGAGAGATTGGCGAAGTATGTGAAATAGAATAAAATATTCTCAATGTCATCAAGAACTGAATGATCTGAATGTAATCCTTTACCCCTTGCATATCAGGATCCAATACAACATATATGTTGTGAGCTGAAACAAACTTCCGAGCATCTCATCCATCTCTACCATCACCTCTAGCACCACCAGATCCTATAGCAACAGCTCTATCTGTTAATTGCTTACCAAAATGAGCACACTTAACCATCAAACCATAATAGAAGACAAGAATATACAATCTTCCACCCAAACTCTTGACATTCCCCGGTCCAAAGATATCCATACGAAGCAATCCAACGGTAAATTGACTAACTTTGAGAGATGGACTTCCTATTTTGCTCGCCTTTCTTACAAAAGTACACTTCCCTTCACAGCTGAAACTTTTCACTGGAACTCCCAACATGTGTTCATTTCTTGACAATATAATTCATTTTTATGAAATGAATGTGACCCATCCTATGATGCCACAATTCAGACTCTGATTCAGATGCCTTGGGCAACAAACAAGATTCTTCTTATACTGACTCAGAAGCTCTCATATCAAGCATACAAGTATTCCTCTCCCTAGGAGCTCTCATTAAACTTCACTTTTTTGGAATCTTAAACCTTGGATATAGGACTAACAACTCTTCCTTGGTAAAGTGCATGGTATACTCTTTATCACACACTTGAGACACACTCAGCAGATGTGCTTCAATTCTTCCACATAGTTGACTTTTTCAAGTTTAATCTTTCCATTGTTCACTGTCCAATTCTAGAAATCTGTCAACAATTTTTACCAGCAAAACTAACCTTTCCCTCTTGAATCCATTTCCAATCTTGTAGTGGTTCTTTATTCCCAGCCATATGCCTAGAACAGTCACTATCTAAAACCCACTTGTTGTTCGCAGCTCGCTTCAACTACTCCTGCGCATGAAAAAGAAATTAATTAGTACAAGGGACCCAAGCCATCGCGGTCTTGGGTCGTCCAGTTCTACCGAAATATCATGTTTCGCTTAACTCCATTACTCATGATATGTGTCTTGCTCATAAGATTAATGGGAACAGTTCTAGGTGAGGAAAACAACATTGGCCTTTTAGCACTTAAGTTCTTTGAGCAACTTGTTTTTTAGATTTAATCATATATGATCTTGCATATTCTGGAAAAAATCTTTATTGGTTCCTTTGAAAACGAGGTATACCCTTAGGAATCACATAATTCTTTGTGTAGTGATTAGTGTTCATTAAAGGTTTGTTAATATCTAGCCGACACATAAACAATGTTTTCCTACCTGTACCTTTTCCTTTCTTTAAGGGACAAATTCTGGCCACGTGTCCCTTAGTATGACATTTTAAACAAGACCTATTCGTATTCAAATTCACTGAAGGAGTCTGAATGTCCACACCTTGTAATTTACTTGAAGATGATCAAGTAGTTTCGTGTTCAATTTTCTTGGAATAAGGTGGTACAAACGGATTTAAACCATTTTTCTTGTTAATAAACGTCATGTTTGTTTCCTTAGTTAATGTAATTGCTTCATCATTCATCGTTCCCCCTTTAAGAAACTTGATGGGTGTGAATGTATTCAATTTTGGTTGAACAGGTGAGGTGAAGTTACTTAACTTCGCTTTACTTGTTTCAACGAAGTTACTTAACTTCGTCTCTTTGAAGTTTTCCTCCACGGGAGCAACGAACTTAAGCAAGTTTGCTTCCTCTGTGTTGACTTTGTTGACCTGCTCAACTGTAGACTTAACATAAGAAGGAAGCTAATCTTCAGTTAACTCCTCGCTTGGTTTATTTATGTAATTATTGTTATAAGGAGGTGGAACCTCACTAAATCCCAGTCCTTCTTTATCTTTAACGTTTCTTTGTGAGATTATTACATGGTTTAACATTATTGAGGAGTTTTTGAATTTTTCAAGTTTTTCGTTTAATTCTCTATCTTAACTTGAAAGTCAGCAATCTCCTTATCTTTTTCAGAAATGAGTCTAGTATTTACTTCGACTACTTCATAAGATAGATCAATTACTTGAACCGTTTCTCCTAAAGTAGCATTAAGACCTCTTATGTCGTTCTCATAGCTCTTAATGGTTTTAGTGTACTTAAGTTTCTTTTCTCTTGTATAGTGATTACTTTCTTTATAATTCATTCATCTCATTTAACAAGCTCATTTCTGATTAGTCAACAATTTATTTTGTTCGATTAATTTTTCACAATTAGAGCATGACAGTTCAGAACTTACCTCTGAAAGTAGATCATTTACTTCAGCCATGTATGCTTGATCCTCTTTATTACTCGGCACATTTCCTTCTTATCTGTTTTCATCTTGGCTAGATGAGCTTGATTTTCCACTTCTTCAACCTATAAGTTTGAATTGTACCTAATTTAACACGTTGTCCTTTATCTTCAAAATTGTCCTTTGGCCCTAACCCATAAATTATCCTTTACAAATCCAAAACCATTTGTCCTTTGGCCCTAACCCAGTTAATTGTTATTGTTTAGTCAAGTCATGCGCCTTGCACATAAGGGAAAATTAGTCATTTCACCTACTAAATTAAAATATTTTAATAAATAAACAAATAAAATGAAATAATCAATAATAATAATAATATATAAATTAACCAACACCCCATCCCTTTCACTTCCCCAACAACCCACCACCCGCACTTACACGCCACCATCCATCACCACTGTCCCCATATCTTTTTCCTATATAAAAATCATTCCTGGAATCAAACTCTTGCCACCATGAAAACTCTTGTTACCATCTTCTACTTCACTGGAATCAAACCATTTCCGTTGCAATCGGTTTTCCGGCCAACATTACCCGTGTCGGACCTTGGGGAGTCGAAACGAATTGGTTAGGGCCGATGAATCAATCTCCGTCACAATCTCTTTTCCAGCCAAACTTGCAGATATAGTCTAATTTTGACTTTAATTAGTCAAACACCATTTCTTTTCTTCGGTTTCGATTCCACTTCATTTTTTATTTTATATTTTTTTGTAAATCAATAGCCTATTAGTAAGAATGTTACCATTAAGGTGTGGATGGCCAGAGCTCAGAATCTAAAAGGTTGGATGGTTCCAGTGACTTGGTAGGGAAGGAGGTGAGTGGTGAGCGGTGGTCATGGTGGACTGGTGGTGGGTGGCGGAGGTTTCAGCCGGTGGTGATGTGTGGTGGAGGTTTCAGGCGGTGGTGGTTCCGGAGAGTGAATGGTGGTTGCGGGAGGTTAAATGGTGGTGGGTGGTGGTGAATGTGTTCTAGAAGAAAGAAAGAGAAGGGAGGTTATATAATATATTCTTTTTAATTTTGATTATTAAAATGTTTTTTAATTAAATTGATAAAAGTACTAATTTTCAAGGCCAGTGACTAGACTTAACAAGAAAGCCTAGCTGGGTTAGGGTCAAAGGACAAACGATGTTGGTTTTTAAACGTAAAAGATAAAACAGATCAAATTTGAAGATAAAGGACAGTGAGTGAAATTGGGTACAAAAATAAAGTACCATTTCTATAAATCTGTCTAAACCTTTTGAATCGTCTTAAATCATAGCCATCTACCATTGTAGTCCATCTCCTCTAAATAATCTACATCAATTTGATCATAATCCACATCTAATGCAGCAGGATCAAAAATCTTTCCTTTTATGTAGTTTTCATATGATGCTACGAATGAGGCATACAAGGAAAATTGTTGCTCAGTAGATCTTACACTCATTGGCATCTTTGAGTAGTTCCCACTTAGCGGACTAACTGGTGGACTATTACTGGCAGTCTGGCTCTTAGTAGGTGTACTACCAACTGCTATAAAGCAGATATTTCCCTTTGAATTTATTACCATTTGAGGACTTCCATTTCACCCATTTCATTACTTGTGTAGAATGTTGCAGAACCACTGTATGAACTTAAACTTAAAGACACTTTTGCTCCATACATTCCCTGATCCTGAACTTGATTAGTAACTGTCTCCTTTCACTTCACGTTCATTTCATAGGTCTAAAGTTTATTTACCACCTTCTGTAAGTCGAACTCTTCAAACTCTATCTTATCCCTTATCACAACAGTGTACATCTCCCACTTAACTGGAAGTGCATCTAAGAGGTTCTCGACTATCTCAGTTTTAGTGAAGCTGATTGTGTAGTTATCAAGCGTTGTCATTAGGTGATAGTAACGAGTGATTATGGCATCCAATGCCTCATTTTTTAAGTACTTAAACACAAAGAACTGAGTCTTTATTAACTTGGTCTTTGAATTCCTTATTGAGGCATTTCCTGCATATTGATTTTCTAAAGCTTCCCAAGTGGCTTTAGCAATCTTATATTTCTTGAATATATGAAGGATCTCTTGTGATAAAGCCATAGTTATTGCTACAAGAGCTTTGTATTCTGCTTCATACATTTTATTTTCATCTTCTTCCATTTGGTTATACTTCTTACCTTCAAAAGTTGATGGAATATATCCTTCCTCAATCATTACCCGCATCTTCTCCATTTAATGTACTACTCAAACCGATCTTTCCATTGAACAAAATCGGTTCCTCTTAGTAATTTACGTGCCTTAGTGGCTGAACCCGCTTCAACTTTCATTTTGACAATGTCCAAAATATTAATTGATGTCATTTTATTAATTTTTTTTTAAGTTTAATAAGTTAATCAGTGAATAAGTTCGCATGTGTTTCAGCGCAAGCGAAGTTAAGTTATTAACTTCGCCTATCAATAAGTTCGCCTAGTCAATAGATCTAAAGGTCAATCTCGCTTGTCAACTTCGTTTGGGTTACAAGTTTGCCTAACTTGTAACTTCGCCTGAGATAACTTCGCCGGAGGTATGACTTCGCTATGACGGCTAAGTTTTGTAGTTTTTTGGTTTTCGAAGGTATTTTTGAGTGTGTGGTATTTGTAGGTTTTTTGACAGGGTTAAGGAGGGCTTAAGAAAGGTTTTCGGATAGTGTTAAACGTGAAAAACCAATTAAAATCCTTGACTACACTGTAACACTCTTGTGATACTCCCAAACCACACAATTTCGAGCTTAATGCTGTGATACCAATTGTAGGTCCCTAGAATGGATCAACTACGACGGTATCACAAACTCTATTCATTTACGAGTGTTAATAGTATTTATAAGAATAAGTAGGAACTAGGTTTAAACACAAAGAATTCTTGTATCGATTAATATCTCGGTACCTATCAATACACAGTTAAGTCTATATCTTACTCAACTTCGCTATTACAGCATAGTCGAATTTATCATAACTTCGCGAATAATCTAGCTTCGCCACTTACGTATCAAAAAAACACAACCAAAAACATAAACATGTAACAATATTCATTGCATATAAGACAAACATCAAATGCTCAACAGTATATTGTGTAACAATAGGCCATAGTGGGGCTGATATGCAGAGTATATTGTCTGGGTCAAAGGCTAGGTGTTGAAAGCTGGATGATTTTTGGGGACCGAATGTGACACCTTGTAACTTGTATTGTTTCCCAACTATTGTAAAGATCATGGAAATCTCTTTTCAATAAGTCTAGACTGTATTTAATGTGGATAACCATTGGACACCCAAAACAAGGTCGGCACCACCAAGAGAAAATGGATGGAAATCTTGAGTTCATAGACCATAGATGAAGATTTTTGCATATGTTGTTGTATTGAATCACATCCTCATTACCGATTTAGACACCAAATGGTGCCACTAGCTGGGCGCCAATTTGATTTCACTCACCAAGACATCTTAAATTAAATTATGTGCGGAACCCCCCATCAATTAAAATTAAAACTTCGGTAGAATGCAAGTTACCTTTGACCTTCATTGTAGTAGAGTGTGGTTTCCCTAAGATAGTGTGCAGACTGATTTCAGCTGTTTCTTTTTGGTCAGAATCAGAATTAGGAATCTCTTTTGCATGATGCTCCCTCATATCCTCCTCTGCCTCAAACACCTTGAGGGTACCAGCCTTACATTGATGACCTGGTCCGTATTTTTCACTGCATCATAATCATTCTCCCTTCAAGATTTGGTTTGGTCTTTCCGGGTCGAAAATTCGAAGGGTGTTTTTTGGTTGGGCTGATACTGGGACGGGGGTGAAAGGTGTTGATTTGGGATCTGATTGAGATTTTTTTTAACCTGAAGTCCAAGAAGTACTTTTTCATGGTCGGTGATAAGAGAGCTTAGACTCACTCTCCAAAGCAAGGCTCATAGCACTGTACATTGTACATGGCTTGTAATCATTACATCGGTTTTCAACTCATCTTTAAGACCGTTCAATAATACCCCTAAGAGAAAATGATAAGGCCAATTTGAGACCCAAGAGGATCTCTTAGCGAACTCCTACCGGTATTCTTGAACTTAACCAGTTTGTTTGATGCTACATAGGTATTCATTTGGGTTTTTGAGCTCGGCTGGACAAAAATTTTTGGTAAATGCATGGGTCAGTTCTTCCCAAAATTAATGGGTTGATCGTTAGAGAACCATGAGTAAAGGTCCAAGGTGTCACCCTCTAGGTGCATTGAAGCCACTTTAACCTTCTCCTCAAGAGGTATTTGATAATAGATGAAATATTTTTTTAGCTTTCAGCAACTATCCGCGAGGATCTCCTCCATTAAAAGTTGGGAATTCCACTTTATTATAAGGCCTATATGGTGTCACACCCCGACCAAAGGCGGCGGAACATGCCGAGGTGTAACGATTGTCCATAAGCACATGACACTAATTAAAGTGACAGTATTTAATAAACTTATTTCATTTCACAACATCGAAAATGTCACATAACAATTATCCATAAAATAACCATAAACAAGATATCACAAAATATGGCAAATTGATATTGTTCATTTTTACTAATATCCTAAGGTCTTTGATGTCGTTTTCTCACAATCATAAATCAACCAAGATGCAAACCTGCAACATTTCATAAAATAAAGTTTGTCAACACAAAGATCGGTGAGCAATTCATAAGTTTAATCATATTAGTATATAATAAAGATAGCCACAAAACTTGCATACGAAACGATAAATAAAAGTGGTAATTTGGATAAATAGATATCGCTAGACACATTAGCGACACCTAGCTATAAGCGGATGCCAAATAGTCTAGGATTTTATAGTTATCGTTAATTGCATTACGTTAACGACACCTTGCTATAAGGGGATGCCAAATAGTCTAGGATTTTATAGTTCCACTAACCAAAAGCGATAAACACATAGGCATATAAGCATAGAACACCAAATCGAGCAATTATTTAGGTAAAGTATACAACTACGTTTGTGGTTTAAGATTCAAATATAAAGCATTTTGTTGAATAAGTATGAAATCTCACCCCCAAAATAAAAGATGGAAAATGGGGTATGAAGTACTCACCTTCAAGTAGTAAACTTGAAAGATGATAATTTGGAGATTTGTCGGAACGACGAGTTTAACGCACAATGCCTAAAAAGAAAAGAAGTCTTGAATTTAGAAAGGTTGTCTTGAAGGTCTTTAAACAAAATAAATGTTGAGAAATGTAAATATTTAAAGTTCAAGGTTTAAAATGTGACTATTTAAGAATTTATAATAATAACCCCTTAAAAATGTAAGTTTGCTCGAAACCGGGTTAAAGTATCTAACCTTAATATTTACTCAACCTATGTTAAGTAATAAGGTGGGTAAAATGCAAGAATGCAAATCCCTTTGGAATAAAGATACTAAAACGGGGTTTTTTTTATCGAGTGTTCGGGTTGTCGGTTCGGGTCTTGATAATTGGTCAAACCCAAAGTCAACTTTCCAAAATATTGAATGTTATGAGATAACTAAATAAAATTTAATAAGACTTAACCAAGTATGTATTTCCATTGTTTTAGAACTAACAACGCACGTTAAGCGAGTGTTCGGTTTTGTCGGTCTAAACTTTGTTATGAGATCAAGTTGGATCCAACATTTCCAAGTACTTAAGAAAATATTTAAAAATCAATTTGTAACTATTTTTAAAGAAATATACAAGTCTTGATGGCTAAAAAAAACACACTTGTGTGTCTTAAGCGAGCAAGAATCGGTTTGGTTCGGTTTCCATCTTACAACAAGTTCATAGATGGTTTCCACATGTCCAAACACTAAATAACTTGTATAATAATGTACAAATAAAAAAATACCAAAAGTTAACAATAAAGTCTTTAAACAAAAGTTCGGTTTTCGGTTCGGATCGTGTTTCGGGTTAAGACCGAGGTAAGATTCTACAAACCCATAACCATAGAATTTGTAAAAATGATTTTAGAAACTTAGATCTAACACTAAGTATGTTTAAACAAACAAAACTAGTAACAAAGTTCGGTTTACGGTTTAGAGCTATTTACGGTTAAACCGAAGCATAGACTCTTAAAAACCCATAACCATGGAACTTGTAAACATGACCAACAAACTAAAATAAGCAAGATTAATATGTATGAACAAGTTATATAGATGTATATATATCAAGGACACGAAGTCCTCCATGAAGCCTTGCCTTATGGGGTCCGAAACCTCACCGACCGGAATCGGAGAAGTAACTACCAAAGGTAAACAAGGGGTGTATATTATATATATGTTGCACAACCATAAACAAGTATTAATAAGGCTACATAAACTAATTAAGATGAAAGACCAAAATCCTTCAAGAACACTTAAGAAGATAACCTTGAATCTTTGATGTTTGAGAGAGTTTTTTTTTTTTTGGAGTTGTAGCAAGGGAAAATGAAGAGGAAAGGTGATGTATATATAGGGTAATGTTGGTGGTCAAATATGGGTGTGAGACACAAGAGTTTTCATGCAAAATGGATCAAGACAAAAACACAAAACAACAAAAAATAAATAAATAAATAAAAATAAAAATAGGATGTTTTCAAGACCCAACAAGTGTGAAACAATATTGTAACATAAATCCATCATTTTGATTATAACATAAGCTTCGGTTTACAAATCGGGTCGGTTTACATAATAAACAAATACAAAAACGAATACAAACAAGACCCGAAATTGACGAATGTCACATATGGTTATCGGCGCCTCCAGGAACTTTATCCTTCATCATTCTTGCTACCTCGGGAACGATCTCTTTCCTTTAGAGCTACAATTTCCTGCCTTTGAGCTGCTATATCCTCTTTTGGCGTATCAATCGACTTCAATTTTGCGACTATGGCAGCCAACTGAACAACAATAGATTCGGGGAGGTTACTATCGTTGTTCGAGTTATTCCAGGTTTGCACCATTTCGATTCCTGGAAATGAAACCAAATGGCCGATACAGAATAAGAAGATGAAAATAGGCTAGGTTTTTTATTAGTAACAAATGGTAATGGCCCAATCCAAGAGGGGCGGTAATAAGGAAATCAAAACAATATGGATGACCAATAATCACCAATTAGCCTCTTATTTATACTATTTAATACTAGAATTAAGGCAGAACCCAAATTTCTTGGAGATATATTAATTAAATTGATTGCATAAAATCATCTAGTGATTTGACCAAGAGGATTAAGCCAATTTCCAAAGATAGAATTCATTTAACCGAGAGAACTAACCAGTTTCCAAAGATTGAATTCATTTGAGCCACTTTTGCAGCCATGACACAATCTTTCCTTCTTAAATACACTTTCAATGGTGGACCTTTATCAGATCCCTACTATACCGATATGGTTCCGTGACTCCGTGCCCAACAGCTGATATATTCTCACAATACATACATAACAAGAAACCCACATGATTCATTTAGGACTGGACATTGGATCACGAACTCACGTGAGCTATGTTTTCGGTTAGAAGGCAAGTTGTGGTGATTTTCTATTTCATATTTGAAAATTTATTATCATTATTTAACTTTTAATATAACTTCAATTCAAAGAAAGGTAGCCTTGAGTTTTAGTTGATACAAATTAATTTTTCAATTCAAAGAAGGTAAGTTTAGGCTGAATGTGAGATGATACTATTTTCAAATGATCGTATCCTTATTTTTTAGGTAACTGAGATCATTCAAAAAAACCTCTAGAAAGATATACAAGCATGTACCCAAAAGATAAAGTTATCTTTGGTTGATAGATTTTATTAATAAAAGAAAATGGAATCGATGCCAGTTAGGTGCGTTTGGTTGGACACATAAATAGGAATACAAACATGACAACCTGTATTGAATGCCCCAATGTTATTATATAATATACAAATAGACAGAGAATATACGACCTACTATTATCCGTGGTCATGTGATCAAAATAGTTCAAAATGGAATAATAAGTGGTTCTTGACTCAAATTCTAAGACTTGTGACTTGAACCAAACATAGATCCTTGGGTACTCGACCACAAACTGTTGGTATCCTGAAAACTCAGTCTAGACGACTCGTGGCTGAGTGGCGGTGGGCGGTCCGCCAACCGTGGGATATCAATGTCGCCTTCCAACATCTTGAGAGCTTCACAAATCGTAGGTCGAATAGCTACCATCACATGAGCACAAAGTAATCCAACTCTTACGAACCTACTCATAACACTCTTAGGCAGTGATTCATCTCCCATTGAACTATCAAAAACCTCTTCCATTCGACCCGATTTTACCAGCTCCCATGCCCAATCGGCAATCAAAACCATCTCGGAGTTCACTCCTGTCACCTCTTCAAGCACTGCCCTCCCACTCATGATCTCAAGAACAATGATCCCAAAGCTATAAACATCACTCTTTTCAGTCAACTGCCCGTAAAGCGCATACTCAGGAGCTACATAACCATAGGTCCCTTGAAGAAACACTAGGTGAACCCACAGGCAGATTATAGATAATCTGGGGGTTAAGTAATGTTTCCCACGGATGAGGTCTAGCAGAGGTTGTTCTTCTGGAGACCTGCAAAACAGACACCGTAAGCTCGTCACTGAGAAGGGGGGGGTTCCTCCTTGTGACCACCCTCCGGCGTGAGAATCAGACTAGATTGCTCTAAATATAAGTGTATATTAAGAGATTGCTAGATAAGATTGAGATATCAGATGATGTCCTTACCATTCCAATGCGTTGGAGTATTTATAGCCGAAGGTAGGTTTCCAAGCAGGTACAGCCGGCTGAATAGTATTCCTGTTCTACCAACAGTGGACTACGCACAGGCCATGCTGGTTGGTGGATAGGTTACGGCCAACAGTAA
The DNA here is from genome assembly GCF_021521415.1 of Bidens hawaiensis. NCBI lineage: Eukaryota > Viridiplantae > Streptophyta > Magnoliopsida > Asterales > Asteraceae > Bidens > Bidens hawaiensis. The sequence goes on along the minus strand of NW_027499172.1, from coordinate 19,055 downwards.
TAAGGTCGGCTGTATACTGTTCCACCAACTGTAGGCTGCGCACGTCCCATCATAAGGGTTGGTGAGTAGGCAGCGGCTAATAGTGACAAACAGTACTAGAGGGTGCTCCTCCTCGTATTGTTGTCGGTGAGCTGTCACCCTGTGATTAGTTCATGGGCTGCTCTGGTCAAATTGTCTGTTCCGCCCATACCTTAGTAGGTATAGTACGAAAGACCTTCCAGAAGCATACGGACTGGCTCATCTAGGCGGGAGTATTCCCGCCTTGCTCATTCCTTCATGTGACTACTGAAGTAACGAATGCCTTGTGCGTGTAGCCTTGCTGTTAGTGCGGGTAGCCTTCCCTGATGGCTTGTATCCGCAGCTGCGGGAACAGGCGGGGTACTTCACCATTGGGAGGCTTTCCCTGCGGGTACAGCTGGCGTACTGCGCGTAAGGTTCTTTGAGCATGGTGGGTCCTGCTGGAGCAGTTGGTCATTGCGCAGACGTCCCTGTTCAAGGTGAGTCTTGCGGGTCCAACTGGACTCTGCTGGGACCTACCTCTTCAAGTCCCCCCAGTCCAATGTTCTTCTCATGAATTATTAATAAGTGAGGTGAACTTTTGGACTTAGCAAGGGGTTTTGAGAAGGGTTTAATTTTTCGGTTTTCCGCGGTGATTCATCCCGCGGTTTTCCTGATGTCACGCAGAAATTCCCGACTTTTCTGCTTGATCTTTGGGTGTGAAGCGGGTAGGTTTGTAACCTCCTCGCACGTCAGGAGCGTTGAGTCCCACTTGTGTGGATTCTCCATGGGGTCTTGGTAGTTTTCAACATAGTGATCAATTATGCTAAAACCACCAATTCCATCTTGGAGTTTCAAACAATGTAGTTCTCGACGTTCCCGTCGTGCGGGGATGTTATTCCTGTTTCCGCAAGCATGGCCCAGAAGATCCTTCTTGGTTTGAATTCCCTGCAGAGTGCTAAGTACGTGAAGGGTTTTGCCTTGACACTGTACCCGCACTCGTCTTACGGTTACTTTACTTCCAAGGTATTCCTGGCGTCAATTCCCTGCGGGTGCTAGGTATGTGAAGGGTTTTGCCTTAACACTGTACCCGCATCCGTCTGACGGTTACTTGGTTGCCAAGTTATTCATGGCTTCAATTCCCTGCGGGTGCTAGGTATGTGAAGGTTTTTGCCTTAACACTGTACCCGCATCCGTCTTACGGTTACTTGGTTGCCAAGGTAAGGGGTATTTTCCCGCTTACTTTTGAATCTTTGAATTTTGAATTTTGAAATTCGAAGAGTTGGTGAAAGGATAAGAACAGTCCAAACCTCTGAAACGTCGTGCGACGGTTTCTTCTGACTGTGTCAAGACGTGCAGGAAGTTATGGTGACGTGACAGTACATGGTCATTCCAGTCGCTTTTTCCGGCGCGTGGGCGCGATTTTTCGGGCGCGTGGCCGCGAAATTAATGGTATGCGTCCTGTCAACAGCTGTTGCCAGCTTGCTTTTTGTCACGTGTCATAGTTTCATTGCACCTTCGTTTTCTCTCTCTTCCGCATTAATTTCATCGCATTAATTGCGATTAGTATATAAAGGGGTAGAGGGTTCTTTGTAATCAACACTTTCACTCTTCCCTTCATCTTCTTTGCGATTTCCGGCGAATACTCGCCTTTTCAGGCAAGCATTCTCCCGAAATCGTTTTCTTCTTCTTTCCTTCAAAAGATGTCGTCTCGTGATGCTGAATCCACAGCCGATGACAAGAGTACCGCTGGCGAGTGCCAGTGTGCTCTGCCTGGCGATCTGTACCGGTATGTCGTCAGGAAGTTCATGCTCGAGTCTCTCGAGCCTGAGTTTCCTGAACCCCATCATACTGTGTACGATGCCCCCAGAGGCAAGATCGGGGTTTATGCAGCATTCTTTGTTTATGGGAATCTTAGGTTCCCATTGACAAAGTTTGTTTACCGTGTCCTTGAGAGGCACGGTGTTCATTTGACCGAGTTGCACCCCATGGCTATCGCCAAGATTCGCCACTTCGAATGGGTGTGCCGGATTTTGGGCGTTGAGCCCTATGTTGACCGCCTGATGACCTTCTACACTTGGAGGTGCATCCAGGGGTGGTATACCCTGACAACCCGAATCAAGGGTTTAAAGATCTGCGCGACCGAGCGCAGTCTTCGCTCGTGGAAGCGGGAGTTCTTCTTCATATCCGCCCGCGCCATCCCCATTGCCATGAAATTCAAGAACGGGCAGGCACTTCCCAGCCTTCACGCCTCCAGCTACCAGGAGGCGGAATGGTTTGCGAAGATATCTCGGGTCCAATCTCCGGTTTACCGGTTTGCGGATTCCGGGATGGTCATGCTGGGGATGAGCCGGGTGTGGAAGGAGGCTGATGCGCGCAAGATTCCGATCGTCCTCGAATACGGTTCGAACTCTGTTCCTTACGGTATGCCTTTTTCCCTTTTGTTGATTTTGAATTTCTTCTAACTTCTTTCCTGTTTATTTCAGAGGGGAACGACTTGCAGTCGCTCCTAAACCCGCGGGAGACTGACGGTCCCGCCCGGATGGGTACTCGCGCTCTAGACGAGAACGAGTTGCCCATCCTGGAACAAACGGCGAATCGGTTCGTGGAGGTCTATCCGCTAGGCCATGAGATCCTTAGCGCCCGTCGGCCAGGTAAGGCGCTCTTCGACCCTCGACCCCTCAATGTTGAAACCTCTGCTGGAATTCCTGTAATCGTATGTTCTGATGAGGAATCCGCAGATGGTCCTCCGTTGGTGCGGAAGAAGAAGGCTGCCGGCGGGAAGGGGAAGGAGAAGGCCTCCACTGCCGATCCAACGCCTCGGTCCGATTCAGAGGCCGAGAGCGAGGAGGTGGCGGGGAATCCCGGTGGTGATAAGACCACAGCTCCGGAGGTTGCGACTGTCACCTCCGGAGAGCCAAAGAAGACGACGGTGACCGGCGCAAAGAGGCCGGCTCCGTCGGTTCCGTCCCCGCCTCTCCGTACCTTTAGGCTCAAGAGAACCCGTAAGCACAAATTTCCTTTAGCCTTTATCTTCATAGCTTAATCTGTTTAACACTTTTCTTCTTTACGCAGGCGTGGATGTTGACGCATTCCAGGGTGGAGCGCCGAGTAGTACCTCCCCGCCAATGACGGTAGGCTTGGTCAGCCTACCTGAGGCGACGACCCAGGCGCCTGCGCCTGCTTCCGCTGGTCCAGTTGCTCACTCCTTTGAGCCGACTGTTCTAGCTGAGATGACGTCACCGCCGGCTGTTAGTGCTATTTTTACAGCATCTTTCACCGAGCCAGCGGTTACGATTGCTGCGACTACCGCGGCGGCGACCGCGACGACTGCTACCGTAACCCCGCCATCGGCAACGACGGTCGATCCATCAGGTACGCACGGGGTTTCTTGCCAGTCTTTGCCACCTTCCCATCTGCCTGACCTCTTGGATGGATTTCCTTTGGGTTCAGGTGATGGGTTCGGCGGCTATCGGCCTGTTGTTGACCCTACAGGTGCGTAGGGTTTTTTTGGCCCATTTTTCATATATATATATATATATATATATATATATATATTTTTTTTTATCATCTTTTCCTAACTGCTTTGTGTTTTTTGCAGTGTCGGATTCCAATGAAGTGTATGTTCCGCGATGGAACATTCGCCGAGGAACAACCCTTCGCACCCCTGTGGAGTGCGTGGAATGGGCTCGCCACGCTGCTCCCAGTGGTGCGTTGGGGGAAGCCATGGCTAGCTACCAGGAGGGTAGGCTAACCAATGAGCTTCGGGTTCTCCTGGCCCGGATGCAGCCGCGCGTCGAGCTGCTTTGTCGTGAAAACGACAAGTTAAAGGCAGCTCGCCTTAAGGAAGTAGCTCAGGCGCGGGCTATCCGGGAGGAGAACCAAAAACTTGCCGCAGCGGCTGCGGAGAAGGAGAAAGCCTTCAAGGCCCTCGAGGTTGAAGTTCAGGCTCGACTCGAGGCCCGTTCCAAGGCTGCCCAAGCTGTTAATGAACAGCTTCGGCTGGCTAAGGAAACTGCGAGGAACGCAACCGAGAGGGCCACCAAGGCTGAAGCTGTTGCTGAGCCTCTACGCGTGGAGAATGAAGAACTTAAAGCCAAATTAGAGGCTCTCCAGCAGGCTCATGATGCCTTGGCGATGGAAGACGCCAAAAAGCTCCAGGAGATCTTGGACCAGAGGGGGGTGCTTGACCATACTGAGCGGAAGCTAAAGGGCGTCGAAGAGGCTGCGGCTAAAGAAGTGTTGCTTGCCAACCTTAACAAGAGTGAAGCCGAACGCGCCCGTAACGAAGCTCAAGCTGCCCTCCAAGAAGCTCTGGTTGCCAAGGAGTGGCTTCTTCGAGAAGCGTTGTCTCAGGTAAGCTTTCATGTCTTTACGCTCTTCTTTGTAAATAGAAAGGGTGTTGACACTTGTATATTTTCTTATGTAGGTTGTGCATCGGGTCTTCTCGGAGACATCTTACGACGATGCTATGAGCACAGCCCTCAACGCTTCTCACGAGGATGGGGAACGGGCCGGCTTCCTGCTTGGTCTAGGGTTCGTTGAGAAAGGCGTCCCGCCTTCCAACTTCCCTTTGTATAATGTGGATACTGAAGCTGCTTATGACCAAGCAGTGAACCAGTATGCCGCCTTCCCGCATCCGGTGGTGGAGAAGGTGAATGAAGTCGCTGCTGCTGATGATGGGCTAGCAATCCTTAAGGCTTTCCTTGAACTGCCACGCTCAACTGACGGCGCTGGTCCAAGTGGAAGTGGCCCTGAAGCCTAATCCTGAAGATCCCTTCCCGCTGCTAGGATAGATTTAGTTTGTACAGATTTACTTTCTTGTAGGCGGGTAGTTACCCGGCCATTCTTGTAACGAATATTTATGGAATATAAATCTTTGTGCGGCTAAGACCGCTTCTTTCATTGGATTCCTTGCTTTATAAACGTTATATGACTTGCATACTTTAGTTTAAATTAGCAATTTTCCAAGTGTTTTAGAATAAGTTAACCTTTGAACGTGGTAGATGTGAAGTTTTGCTTCCTCTTCCGTGATTGTGCGGGTAGAACCGTCACTTGCACGTAGTAGGATGGCTAAACTTTACCATCTGACCTGCGTGTAGGTTTTCCTCATCTTTTGAGGATAAGTTAACCTTTGAACGTGGTAGATAATAGGTGTGAAGTTTTGCTTCCTCTTTCGTGATTGTGCGGGTATGACCGTCACTTGCACTTAGTAGGATGGCTAAACTTTACCCATATCTGACCTGCGTGTAGGTTTTCCTTATCCTTTTTTTTTTTTTTTTTAGGATAACCTTTGAACGTGGTAGATGAAAGGTTGAAGTTTTGCTTCCTTGTTCGTGATTGTGCGGGTAAGACCGTCACTTGCACTTACAAGGATGGCTAAACTTTACTTACATCTGACCTGCGTGTAGGTTTCCCTTATTTTCAACGTTGTGTTTATGCGGGTTTTGCCGCCTTCCACACGTAACGACTTACTTCTTCCCGTTTATGCGGTGAATACCGGCACCAGTGTGGGAAGTTCATAAGTATAAAGGTAAACACATTATGAAAGGAGAATCATTTCCATTAGAAGTGGCTCTAGGCCTTTTCTTTACAAGTTTTGGAATTGATCTACATATAACATTTGCGTAATTGAGCTCCATTCCATGTTCTTGGGATGGGAGTGCCATCGAGCCTTTCGAGCCGGTATGCGCCCTTCCCAGGACCTCTTTGATAATGTATGGCCCTTCCCAGACCGGGGCCAGCTTTCCCGGGCGCTCTTGGTTCGAAGCCTCGTTGTTACGCAGTATGTAGTCTCCTATATTGAAGTTGCAGAGTTTTACCCGCGTGTTGTAGTACTTTTGCATTTGTCGCTTGTAGTTCTCTTCACGCACTGCGGCTAAGTCTCTGCGTTCCTCGGTTAGCATAAGATCCAACCGTCTTTCCGCATCATTGTCTTCTGGCTGAATCAAGACCCTTGGTGAGGGTAGACCAATTTCGACCGGGACCATGGCTTCAGTGCCATAAGTGAGGCTGAACGGGGTTTCTCCCGTACTAGCCTTCTTCAGCGTTCTGTTTGCCCAAAGGACGTGCGGAAGCTCGTCCACCCAGCCGGATCTGTGTTCCAATAGTCTTTTCTTGATGCCTTCGACGATGCTCTTATTTGCTCTTTCCACCTCACCATTACCTTGCGGGTGTGCCACTGAGGTAAAGGTGTGAGTGATTTGAAGTTCTTTCAGCCACTGTTGTAGCTTCTTGTCAGCAAAGTTGGTGCCCTTATCGCTCACCAAATTCTGTGGAAGTCCAAAACGACAAATAATAAATTCCCAAATAAATTTTTTGATATGTTTCGCGGTTGTTTGGGCTAAAGGTTTTGCTTCTATCCACTTGGTGAAGTAGTCGATAGCTACCACTAGGAACTGAACATTTCCTGCTGCTGTAGGAAATGGGCCTGTCACATCGATGGCCCACTTCTGAAATGGCCATGAAGAAGTGACTGGGACAAGTTCATTCTTCGGGCGGTGCGTGTTGGGTGCGTAAAGCTGGCAAGACCTGCATTTTCTGATGTATGCCAGTGCATCCGTATGCATCCCCGGCCAAAAGTATCCCGCGTTGTTTAGCTTGGCTACAACAGCGCGGGGACCTGCGTGTACTCCACAGATGCCTTCGTGTACTTCCCTTAGGAGGTAGTCAGCATCTTGGTTGTCCACGCATCTTAAGAGTGGGCCAAGAAAGTTACGTCTGTAAAGGATGTCATTGACGAGTTGATAATTCAGTGCCTTACAGCGTAGTTTTCTTGCCTGTGTTTTGGACTCCGGTAGTGTACCTGCCGCAAGGTATTTTATTATTGGTGTCATCCACGTTTCCGTGCTGGTTTGGATGACACAAATTTCCTTATGCGGGACCGATGGTGTCTCGAGGAGTTCAATGCGGATATCCTTTCCTAAGTGGGTAAAGGCTAATGATGCAAGCTTGCTTAACGCATCCGCAGATTTGTTTTCACTTCGCTTGACGTGTATGACTTTGCAGTCATTGAAATCGCGCATAAGGGATTTTGCTTGTGCGAGGTACAGGGCCATTGTGTCGTTCACGGCCGTGTACGTCCCGTTGATTTGATTGGCTACTAACATGGAATCCACGTGGGCTTCCAAGTTTTTCACTCCCATCTTACGCGCAATTCTCAGCCCAGCCAGGAATGCCTCATACTCGGCTTCGTTATTCGTACTTGGAAAATCCAGTCGAATAGCGTAAGTGTATTCTTGGCCCGCTGGGTTGGTTAGCTTTAGCCCTGCGCCTGAACCCTCGTTATTGGCTGCCCCGTCAGTGTAGAGTCGCCAGACATCATTGATGTCTTGTGCTGGAGAGGGTTGAGCCTCTTCCTGGCACTCTTTTTCCCGTGATGCAGGCACTTCTGTAATAAAGTCGGCCAGAACCTGGCATTTTATGGCTGGTCTTGGCTTATACTTTATCGCGTACTCTCCCAACTCAATTGCCCATTTGGCTAGGCGTCCCGATAACTCGGGTTTGCCTAGGACGTTTGCAAGTTTGAAGTTGGAGAGAATGGTGATTGGGTGACCCTGGAAATATCGTCTTAACCTGCGTGAAGCGTGTATAAGTGCTAAGACTAATTTTTCGAGGGTAGAGTACCGGGTTTCTACGTCTGTTAAGATACGGCTGACATAATAGATTGGCATCTGGATGCCTTTTCGCTCTACTAGCAGGACTGCCCCGGTTGCTCTATCAGTTGCGGAAAGGTATAGGATTAACTCCTCTCCCGCTTCTGGTGCTGTGAGTGTTGGGAGTTCGAACAAGCGTGACCGAATCTCCTGAAAAGCTGCTTCCGCTTCTGGTGTCCAGCGGAAGTGCGTTTTCTTCAAACAGTTTCTCAACGTTGACACGAAGGGAAATGACTTATCCGCGTGGTTTGCCATAAAGCGATTAAGTGCCACTAGTCGTCCATTCAGTGTCTGAGCCTGTTTGATGGTAGTAGGTGATTCCATTTTGATAATGGCTTCGACCTTTTCAGGGTTCGCTCTGAAGCCATCTTTAGTGACGATGACCCCCAAGAACTTCCCTTCTTCCATTCCAAAGGCACACTTGCTCGGGTTGAGCTTCATGTTTATCTTCCTGAGCGTGTTGAAAGTTTCTTCGATGTCTTTCAACATCGCTTCTGGGTCAGGGCTTTTGATGACCAAGTCATCCATGTAGACTTCCAAGTTCCTCCCAATTTGGGAATGAAACTCTTTGTCCATCAGGCGTTGGTATGTGGACCCGGCATTCTTAAGTCCGAATGGCATCATTTGATAACAAAATGTGCCATCGGGCGTCCGAAAAGCGGTTTTGTCCTGATCATCAACGGCCATGTGGATTTGATGGTACCCCTTATACGCGTCCAGGAAGCATTTAAGGCGGAATGGTGCCAACGAATCCACCTTATGATCAATTTCAGGTAACGGATAACAATCTTTGGGGCATGCTTTGTTCAAATCTTTGAAATCTATGCACATGCGCCATTGTTTGTCATTCTTCGGTACCATAACGGGATTTGCAACCCAAGTTTGATATCTACTAACGCGTAAGATGCCTGCGTCAAGAAGTTCCTTGACTTGGGTTCTACACGCGTTAGTTTGTTCTGGCCCCATTACTCTGCGCTTTTGTACGATCGGTGTGACAGCCGGATCGCATTTGAGCTTATGCTCTGCCTTACTCCGGGGTACACCAGTCATGTCAGCTGGTGTCCACGCGAAGATGTCGGCGTTCCTTTGTAATAAGCGCTTAAGTAAGGTGCGTGTGGGATCAACAATTGTTGGGCCAATGGTTACGGCCTGGTCAGGGTACTTGCCATTGAAGGCCCATCTTTCTGGTTCGGTGATGGTTGGTTTAGCCATCTTTGGTTTGGGTTTAGATGAGACAGATGCGATGCATACCTGGGGAATGCCGGTGATCATCGCTACACCCTCAGCTGTTGGCCATCCCATCATGCCGTGGACTGAGGATACCACGGCGTTGAATCTTGCCATCCCGTCTCTCCCGAAGAGAATGTCGTACGTGTGGTGTGGCTTCCTCATCACGACAAAGTCCACATCTTCTGTGCGGGAGTGTTTTCCATCTGTAAGAGTGACGGGGAAAGATAGGATACCCAGGGAGGTGCTTGTGCTGCCATCAAACCCTTCCATCGAGGCGCAGATCGTTTCCAGGCGCTCCTTGTCTTCGTCATCTAGCTTGTCGAAGAACTGCCTGTACATCACCGTTGACGAGGCGCCGTTGTCAGCAAGAGTGCGAGAAGTGATGTAGTGCCCCAGCTGGCTTTTTATGACGATAGAGCCTTCTTTGCTGGGTCCTCCTGGCACTCGCGGGAAGCACACCTCAGCTTCCTTCCACGCGTATGGTTCTGGCATTCGCCTTTTTCTTCCTCTGATGTTGCCATGAACCATGTTGATGCTGATGTCAACGGGCTTTCGTCCGTTGCCCCGGTACCGGTTGTCGTTCCGTCCTCCCTTCTTGATTGATGCCACCAGGTGTGCCAATCTTCCATCCTTGACGAATGCTTCAACAATATCTTTCAAGGATGTACACTCTTCCGTACCATGACCTTTTGTCCCGTGGAAGTCACAGGATTTGCTCTGATCCGCATTAGGTCGGTGCCGGATCACTGGAGCTTTTGGCCACGGTAGCTTTTCAGTGGCAAATATCTCCGTGACGCTTTTGGTGAGTGGCGTCCACCGGTGCTTTTGGCTTGAAGGGTGTGTGTGATTTCTTCCGCCAACAAGAGGGCGAGAGCTGGATGAGGTGTCAAAGTTTACCCTTGACTGCCAGATACCTAGCTTCCTTTTTTTGTTCTGCCGAGCGATCCGGACATTGTTCTCTCTTGTCCTCTGCGTGTAGAGGTGTGTACTCTGGGGGAGGTCCCTTCCCAGTTGCTTCTCTGTCTCGGCAAAGCGCTTGGCCGCCGTCAAGATGGCATCCCATGTTGATGGCATGCCATCCTTACCCGTCAATGTGCGGATAAGCTCCGGGTATTCGGCGCCTTGGATGAAAGCGGCGCGAACAAGATCTTCACTTACGTTGCCGAGACTTAGCTTTTTGGAGTTGAAGCGGGTGATGAAGTCTAATAAAGATTCATCCTCCTCTCTAACGCAGTTGAGGATTGTCCACTGTTCCTCGGTGTATTTCCTCTGTTGGCTGAAGTGCTGGCTGAACTTGTTCTGAAAGTCCGCCCAGTCATATATGTGGTGGACCGGTAAACGATCGAACCATGCCCTGGCCACTCCAACCAGAGTCATCTGGAACATATAACACCACGTGGGTTCCGTCCAGTTACTGACGGTTGCCCCCGCAATGAATCTGTTCAAGTGGTCGTCTGGGTCGGATAGACCATCATAAGTGCCAATGTTAGACATTTGTTTGGCACTTCTCGGGGCGATTGCTTCCGCAATGTCCCTTGCAAACTTTGACTTTCCTGCATTTGTAGCAGTTGGCCTAAAGGTTTTTGAGAAGTCACGCGGGTTTCTCTCCGCATTTGTTGGTTTAAAAGCTTCCCCAAAATTCCTTTTTGGCTGGAAGTCCGTTTCCTTACGCTTCCCTTTCGCCTTATGGCGAGGGTTTGCGTCGGTGTCGGATTCTTCTCTCTCGTCGTCTGAGTACTCGCCCTCGCTGTTCATAATGAGATGTTGGCGAGTACTGCCGAATTCGTCAGCCTGTTGAACTGAACGCAAGCGTTCATCCAATTCAGCTTGGAACTCTCTCTGACGTGCTTCGGCCCACGCCTTCACTTGATCTAGTGTTTGGCGAGGGACCCTCGTTCGTTTTTCCAGCTGGGCATCGGTGAACCCCAGTGGAATATTTACTGCACTTGCCCCGGCTTGGGTAGTCGGGGTAGTGTTCGTAAGAATTGTATAACCGCCGGTGCTCCCCCCAACTGCTGGGGTTGTGGTTACCGGGGTTTCTTGGTCGGTTACTGGCCTTAGGACCGGAGTAACGTTAACCATTTCTTCAGAAGTTTTGAAAAAACTAAAATAGTTCTAGCTTTTATGCACGGATGGCGCCAATGAAGAAACACTAGGTGAACCCACAGGCATATTATAGATAATCTGGGGGTTAAGTAATGTTTCCCACGGATGAGGTCTAGCAGAGGTTGTTCTTCTGGAGACCTGCAAAACAGACACCGTAAGCTCGTCACTGAGAAGGGGAGGGTTCCTCCTTGTGACCACCCTCCGGCGTGAGAATCAGACTAGATTGCTCTGAATATAAGTGTATATTAAGAGATTGCTAGATAAGATTGAGATATCAGATGATGTCCTTACCATTCCAATGCGTTGGAGTATTTATAGCCGAAGGTAGGTTTCCAAGCAGGTACAGCCGGCTGAATAGTATTCCTGTTCTACCAACAGTGGACTACGCACAGGCCATGCTGGTTGGTGGATAGGTTACGGCCAACAGTAATAAGGTCGGCTGTATACTGTTCCACCAACTGTAGGCTGCGCACGTCCCATCATAAGGGTTGGTGAGTAGGCAGCGGCTAATAGTGACAAACAGTACTAGAGGGTGCTCCTCCTCGTATTGTTGTCGGTGAGCTGTCACCCTGTGATTAGTTCATGGGCTGCTCTGGTCAAATTGTCTGTTCCGCCCATACCTTAGTAGGTATAGTACGAAAGACCTTCCAGAAGCATACGGACTGGCTCATCTAGGCGGGAGTATTCCCGCCTTGCTCATTCCTTCATGTGACTACTGAAGTAACGAATGCCTTGTGCGTGTAGCCTTGCTGTTAGTGCGGGTAGCCTTCCCTGATGGCTTGTATCCGCAGCTGCGGGAACAGGCGGGGTACTTCACCATTGGGAGGCTTTCCCTGCGGGTACAGCTGGCGTACTGCGCGTAAGGTTCTTTGAGCATGGTGGGTCCTGCTGGAGCAGTTGGTCATTGCGCAGACGTCCCTGTTCAAGGTGAGTCTTGCGGGTCCAACTGCCCTCCCACTCATGATCTCAAGAACAATGATCCCAAAGCTATAAACATCACTCTTTTCAGTCAACTGCCCGTAAAGCGCATACTCAGGAGCTACATAACCATAGGTCCCTGCTGTTCTTGTAGTCATATGAGATTGCCCATCTCTACTTTGCTTAGCTAACCCAAAATCCGCAACTAAAGCTTTCATATTCGAGTCCAAAAGAATATTCGTTGCCTTAATATCGCGATGAAATATCGCAGGCTTGATCCCCTTGTGCAAATATAATAGCCCATTAGCCACATCAAGAATAATAGACTTCCTTTGAGGCCAACTTAGCCTCTTGCTTGAAACCTTTTGGTTAAACAAATAATTATGTAAACTACCATCCGACATAAAATCATAAACAAGATACCTTTCGGTTCCATTAACCGAATCACTCGTCACACAAAACCCTCTCAACGGCAAAAGATTCCGATGCCGAATCTTACTAATAATCTCCACCTCATTAACAAAATCATCATCAGCATCGGTATCAGTATTCGTTATCTTTTTAACCGCAACAACAGTTCCATCAGCTAGTATTCCCTTATAAACAACACCAAACCCACCTTGACCTATGAAGCTTTGCTGTGAAAACCCTTTTGTGGCTGCCTCAAGCTCACCTATCTGAAACCATTTTGCACCAGTATTTGGCAAAACTCTAGCTTTCACATCCCGCACGTAATCAACATGTAACTGAGTCTCCTTCCTCTTGTTATAACATCTCCTATAAATCCAAATCACACCCAGAACACATATAGTTCCAATCAAAGCTCCAGAAATAGCAAAGACAATATTCTTGCTCACGCTTGACTTAGATTTGGATTTGTAATTGGGTTTAGACAAAGTGACAGCAAGTATGCAATCAGCAGTTCCAAGATCTTCGGGTCCTAAACTGTTAATAATCCCTGCAGCATATAGAACAGTAAACTGAAAACACTTAGTAGAGATTGCGTTCAAAGATGCCAACCGAGAGTGAACAGCCATCCCAGCATCAAGACACGATCTGCACTTCAAATCGCCAGAAAGATCTCCCTCACATGAAGACTCCAACACAGACGTGTCACCGGACTTATTAACCCAATCGGAAACCGTTATTATTCCGGCACAACTCGCCGGATTTGCAACAAACTCGTCAGGGGAGTGGAGGCAGGAAGTAAAGGTTTGATTAATAGGGATTAAATTCAAGTGGGACTGGACATCTGAGAGACAGTGATTTGATGTTTGTGGGTTTTGGAAGTAAAATGTTTTGTTTTGTTTAAGGTAGTGGGAAAGGCCGATGCCGAAGAGGCTACGGAGGGCCGTGCAGCAGTTTGCGGTGGTGTTGGTGGCGGAGCAGTCGGAGGTGTCCCATGGGAAGGTGTTGACATAAGCGAAATCTATGGGCATGAAGAGTTTGATGCATGAGATGAAGGGAAGATACAGAGAGAGATGAGCAACAAGGTTAAGAGCATGTGTTGTTGTTTCATCATATTTGGTGTTCTTTGTTTGGTCCCAAACAGGTAGGTTTGATGTGTAAATGTTTGGTTATGGAGCAAGTGGTTTGAGCACAAGGTGCAAGTGGTTTTATGGTTATTTTGGTTATATTGTTTATTAGGTGGTTGACTTTGATCATAAGTTAGATCGTCAATTGTATGTGTCTTCTAGATTGAGAATTTGGCTCAAAAACATACACCTTAACATCGTTAACATTCGGGGCAACTTTATAGAATCCTAACTAACTATCAAAAGTTTCCAATTAGATCACTCAATTTTAAAAGATGTTTCAATTAAATCACTCAACTTTCAAATTTGATTAAATTAAAAGTTTTAACATGTATTTTTAGCCGGTTTTTTTTTTCACATAGGAAATCTTTTTATCTTTTTTTTTAAGTTGATGTTGAATGGTGACGTGAATTTTATTTTTTATTTTTAAATTTTAAGATAATTAACATTTTTTTTTAACTTTTTTAGATTTAACTACATATATTGCAAATTTCGACCTCCATACCTTATCCTCCATTTCTTTCTTGCCGCACAAAAAAATCGGTGAGACTTGATTTGAAGATTTAATGACCCGATTTGAGAAAAAATATGGATTATTGACATAATTGGAACACATTTGAAAGTTGACTACCATTCTATGAGATTTTCCCTTGTCATAAAATATGTTTAGATTTTAGATTAATACAAGTATAAGACAATTATCATAGATTTAATAATGCTAACTGATGAAAAACAAATAATTGTTACTAATGACGCCGTGTTTGATGGTTAAAAGTGGTTGTGAGGGAGTTCTCCATTTTTTAGATATGGTTAAAAGTGGTTGTGAGATGAGGTTCATGGTTAAATTTGGAGAAACGCACTGTTCAGCTCTATAATTTTTTAATGTTTTTTTTTAAATGGTGGTAAGTGAAGGAGGGAGAAAGTGTAATGATAAACGTATAAAAAATTATTATTTAATTAAAAATAAAAGAGAAAATATAGTGTTTTTAATGTAATTATAGGGATAGAGATGACGAATGAATTAGGAATGCTCCTAAATTATCAAATTTGGGGGGGGGGGGGGGGGGGTTGAAGTTGATTTGAAGGGTATGTCACAATTGTCTTGTTAATTTAATTAGAGGCATATGTCTTTTGGAGAGGATGTCCTAGGTTAAAAATAAATAATATTGAGGTTATAAATATTTGATACCGGAAAATTGATCATAGTAAAAAACTTGCCAATGTGAGGTTGTCATATTTGATTAGGGGCATATGTCTTTTGGAGAGGATGTCCTAGATTAAAACTGGACAAGGACGTATCCTGATGGTGTAAAATAGATTAGGTGTGTAACATTTGACCATAAATAAAAACAGATGAAAACTAGTAGTTAGAGAGAAAATTAAAATTCAAAATCTTAAGCTTTAAATTTTAACACTTTTAAAATTACACATTCTAGAATCTATATATGAGTTTACTAGGTTAAATACTTGTGTATACACATGTTGAGTAAACTATATTAACAAAAGAACAAAACAATGTGAAATATTATACTAATTTGGTATTATATGAATGAATATGAATATGTATTACAACGTTGAATAAAATAAAATTTTCATAAAATAAAAAAAGAAAATTAGATGGTAAATTTTCATTAATCTTTGAAAATTTCTTCACATACAACATTCTTAGTTACCCTTTTCATCGAATATTAGAAGATTGACTCCATCTTTAGTTTTAATCTTGAAAGTACGACATAAATCTCTAAAAACTATCCCTGTATATAATGTTTAAAATTTATTTAATCAAACTTTTTTTACTAATCACACACGATTATTATTAAAAACTTAAATAATTTAGTACTAATATTAATTTGATATAGGGATTTATATTTTTAAGAAGAATAGTATTAAAAAAAGATTGATACAAGTCATACAAATACTTAAATAAACAATACACAAAGTTTAAAATAAATACATTATATTATAAAGCAATATAAGTTGTCGAATCATGAAATGAATCTTACCTGATCCATGACGATTTATTGAGCATGACCCCACTAATAAGGAGGTGGAGACCTCCTTATATAGAGAGTCTCATGGCCACCATCATGGTACCCTAATGGGCCTAGCCCAATTAGGGTTACCTCCACAAAACCCCCTCAGCCCAATAACATTGTATTAGTCCATGTAATGAAATAAGCCAAACATAATAGATTTAGGGTCGTAGAACCGGGTTTTAGTACCATACCCCTACATTAATAAAACCTGTATTAGAGATTGGACGATTGCTGATAAAACACGGTTCATCCGCACCAGTCAAAGCTTATTAAAATTTGACGAATTCATTGATGATATTGTATAAGAAAATAGCATGAATTGATTACAGACTTTAAAGGCCATCTATACAAGTCTTGTAAGAATAACATGATAAATCTTAAAATAGTATTAATGAATTTCAGGTGAATTTATTTCTACCTACCATTTTTGCTTATTGTAACTTTAGTTAATACACTTTTTTGTTTTCTTTACAATTTTCAATATACCTTTTTGTTTTTCTTAATCATTTTCAATATATGTTCTATAAAAAGCAAGCATACTCATGTTTATTTTTATATAAATTGTATAAAAGAGGAGGCTCACCAAGTTTTGTCTTGTTATGAATTTTTTTTAAGTTATATTGAAATAGACAAAAAGTAAAAAAATCGCAACGTCTTACCCCATTAATTTAAGAGAGCATCATATATTAAAGTTAAATAAGAAACAATATTAACCAAACTCAAATCAATTACCTGGTGCATTGAGCAAAAAAGCTTGATACATATACTGTGATCCATTCAAAATTGTATATATTTTTTTAAGTCATATATTTGATTGTGATTCTTTTTGTCATAAACTCATTTGAGGAAAAAACTAAGAGAAAAACATTACATGTGAACAATTCTCGAACGGATGTAAATCAAACGATGCGATCAAGATTAAACCAATTTTCGATCACAGTAATAGTCTACACTCAAATAAACTTTCAATTACCATAAATATCAGTTTAAACCCTAATTCTTTTAACAAAAACAGATAATCGCCAGCCCCCTTTTCAATGCCTTCGACCTTTTCCTTCACTTTTCGAAACCATGACTTCTGAAATCTTCTTCACCTCATACAATAATGCAGCCGAGAACAAGAAACTGCACAAAAAAGAAATCAATTATTGACACTTGATTGGCAGAGGTGGTAATTTCAGCTCATATGCTGACTATATTTTATCTTTTCAGGACTATTTCAATAAGATATCGGGTCAAATAGGTTAAACAAGCCAAAAGTCAACCAAAGCATGTCTTTAATGCATAAAACCTCCTACGTCATTTTCTATTAAAAAAACATAGTTAAGATAACAAAATTTTAAATTACGAAATATATATAATTTTGAGTAAAAAAGTATTGTTTGAACAAAATATGGCCCATTTTGGTCCAAACCCGTTTCATTCCTTAATCAACCTTCCTGACATGTCATTCTGCCAATCATTTTTCACCTAATGTTCTTTGGAAGACAGAAAATGAGCTGCCTAGCCTGCTATGAATTTTGGAAATATAAAGAAATCTTGAATATGATAACAAGAACTATAATATCAAATCAATCATCTACTTCTTTTAAAGAAGGCAACTTAAAAGATTGTAAACATTTGGAAGCACTTTAGTCGACTTGCTTCCAATGGTCGACTTTTAGGCTTTTGATTTTAATCGAATTCCTGTTTTTAATATGTATACAATGAATTAAACTGTGAAAACATTTATTATGAGAAGTTAAGGTAGTAAGATACCAAGTGGTTATACAAACTCGATGCACAGTGGCGGCAGCGACAACAGCAACAACCTCTGCTAGAATAACTGTAGAAGAAAAAAATGTAAAATAATTAAGAACTATTAGCGTTTTATCAAGTACTGCATTAAGATTAATTTGTTCAACAGACTTTAAACAGAAAGCCGATTGTTCATCTGCAACAGCTTTGGTAATTCCTGATGTCGTGTTTTAAGGCTCAAATTGAGTACATGCCAAAACATGTCGGGTTGGGCTGACACAAAACATATTTTTACAAAATATCATTGTCTTAAATAAAAAGGTAGTGAATCAAATATAAATACAAAAATAGTGCCATTTCAACAATGATCCAATCATTATAATAAAACAATTTGGAAGTTTTATACACAAAAAACACTCTATTTTTATTTTAGTCGTTCGGCCCGTTAGAGATAAAATATAATACACCAAAATCACCACCTCTAAAGAATCCAGAAGGCTAATATTAACTCACCAGCACCCCATCCAGTCTTAACTCCATAAGTCTCCTGGTAATTTCCAATGAACTGCAAATATTGGAAGAGCCAAATAGGCAGTTAAAGACTTAAAGATATGAAGCAATCATATATTACGTTTATACAACAAATTTATAAGTAATTTTCAAAAAAATAAGGCATAATATATATTAATCACCAATTTCGGGCAAAGAAAGATAACAATCAAATCACAGTTTTCAATATTAAAGAGCAAACAACCAATACCAATACCAAAAAAGCTTCAGATAAATCTCTACAAGTTACAAAGAACTCACCGTCAATAAGAAAAGAAACAAGAGAGAACTGGTGAATCCTCCAAGTATGGTGAATAGTTCTGATGATGCTAACTTCCCTCTATACATTTCTTGAAGTGAGAGCGTAACAACAAACAGAAGAAGAGAATACACCATCGAATTCCCAGACTCCGCCATTGGCTTCAAATATCAAACACAAAATAATATCATGACTCAAAGTAACAATATAGTAATTACAATTAAGTGAGCTAGCCTACATTACACATTATTAATAAAGCACCATGGATTGATTTCTAGGCCTGTGAACGAACACAAAAGGGGGGGCATGTTCTTGTTCGTTCATATAACTTTAACCGAAGATGAACAATGAAACAAATGGATTTTCTTGTTTATGTTCATTCGTTAAGCAAATTACATATTCCTGTTAATTTATGTTCGTTCATTAACAATCTAAACCAACAGTTCATGAACATAAGCGAACACAAACAAGCATAAAGGAACTTAAATGAACAAACACAAACGAACTCGTTAAATAGGTTAAACAAGCGTAAACAGACGTGCATTTATGAGCGGACATCAATGAACGTTCACGCACGTGAGTGTACAAACGAAACATGTGTTCATTTAATTAAATGAAATTAAATTTTTTTGTCCATGCTCGTTCTTTTACAGGTCCAACAATTACAAGGAGTGAAAATCACCAATTTATATTTATCAGTAGATCAAGAAGACTGTTATGTTAGCAAATTGGAAGTGTAATTGACCTAATTTCGAGACAAAAGTAAAGATAGTTGATGCTAGCTTATAGAATTAAAAGATCAAAAGAAGATTAAGATTACGAATCTAAGAGAGGAAATGATGCAGGCAAACCTATGAAGACGGTGGATCTGATCCCGATTTGTGTCCCGGTTTGGTCAACAGCAATAGCAGTAGAGTAGCAATGGAGGTCTGGTAGAGGAGTTTCTAAATGGGCTTAGTGCTTATTAGCTACTAATTAAGCCCACCTGGCCCAAAACATATACATAACCTAGCATTTTATATGCAGAAATGAC